>NC_041402.2:191883989-192128989 GCF_900747795.2 Erpetoichthys calabaricus | reverse complement strand
TCTGCTGCTGGGGGAGCAGAGTGAGGTGGAGTTGGAAGAAAGGGACGAAGCAGCCGGGGTTTGGGGGATGCGCATGTCACCGCTAAAGACCTGACTGGAGTTCTGACCGCAGCTGCAGTTGAAGCCACCAAGTCCCTTTAGGGCCACATACCACCAGTTTGGCAAAAAGAGGGCAATTCCATTCCATTACAAGTTTAATTGCACCAGAGGGCTGATGACTGACAGATATAGACCAGCCAGCCAGGGCTTCATCTGGATACCCCAGTCGCATGTGCCTAAAGTTCAAGGTTGGAGAAAGTGTCCCAAATGGATAACTAGCCATTTCTCTTCTCTCTTTATCCTATAACAGCTGTGCCAATTGGTGAGTCAATGCCATCCAGAATGTGCCAAGCATGCTTCACCCACCCAGACATTCTCCTTTCCTTCCCAGTATTAGTGCAGTGTGATGGTGGCAGATCTGTCCAAGAAGTACCACCCAGGCTGGCCAAACCCAAATCCTACAGCGTTTAGAAGCGGACAGCCTTCTCATGACTTGTGTGCCCACGCAGCTCCAAATCTTTAACCCAGCAGAAGAAAAAACAGATGAGAGGGGAATTCAAAAGGTATGCAACAGTGACATCTAGTGGAAACACCGGAAAGTGCCTCCTCAACATTTTAATTTAATGACGAGAGTAAAACAACAGCAGCAGCCTTCTCCTGCCCACTCAGAATGAAGAAAAAAAAATAAAATAAAGGCAGCCAGAAATAAAGAAACAGAAAGGCACAAAGAGTATGGCGACCCCCCACCCCACCCCCCTTAGGACACAGCGGACAGCCATTGACTAGCTGGAAAGAATCACAGGTGAACTTCAGGGCAGACATCTAGTGAGAAAGAAGAGACACCAGCATCGATGAGGCCATGCAAGTGACGCATGAGAGTTGATGGCAGACACAGATGGACACACCCACCACCAGGAGGTACCTGTAGACACAGCTCCTGCTCCGCGGGGAGTTCCGCACGGGGACCCGCCAGTTGGGTCCCAGAGTGGCATACAAGCGGCCCCTGTTTGCAGAGTGTAATATCATTAATTCCCAAGCGAAGTGCTCAGTGTGAAAGGCACTATATAGACATACAATCCCAGAAGAGTTACTGTAAACCCTTTGCCGCTTTCATAAAGCACTCGAGAGTTACTTGCAGTATATTAAAACACATCGACGAAAGGCACTATATACGGTATAAAAAGATTAGGTGTTACTGGAGAATACATTGTACCACTTCTTTAGAGTAAAACCCATTATGAAACAATTCATTGTGCCTACAGTTTATTAAATTAAGAAAGCAAACTCTACCGAAAAAGTGAATTAAAAAAATAAATAACAAAACAAAGTAGACATGTAAAGATACACAAGAAATACAAATACATCTGACACTAATCCTCTAATCCTCTTCTAAGTACAAAATAAAAAGAAAAAACAATGAAATCAATTAAAGGCAACGACGACTGACCGACTGAGAAACTGGTTGGAATGAAAACCTGGACTGAAGCTGAGAGCCACTCTGTTTTAGAAGACGGCGCTGCTTAAAGGGGGGTTTTTTTTGGGGGGGGGGGGGGGCGAATTTCACTTCACCAGTGTGAGATCCGGTCAGGGAGTGACGGGTAGAGACGAAAGCAGCCCATCGCATTAGAGTGACATCTAGTGGCCAGATGGTGATCCCCCAATAACACCTACAGGACGAAGAAGGCGTTCGTGATGAGCCTGTAGAGACAACGGGGTGGAGAAACCTCCAATATTCAATTAAAAATGACGTGCTGACCTCATATTTTCTTGTGTCTGTAAGTTACCTTCTAAAACCTTGGATTGCGAGTAACTTGGTCTGCAAGTGTTTTGCGAAACAAGCAAAAATTTTTCATAAATTTTTTTCATAAATTTTTTCACTCATTTTAAGGGTATAATGTATTTTTTTTTTTTTTTTTGAAATTTATTTTTAAATTTGCAAACCTTTCTGAAAACACATTTTCAGTTTGGTGTTATGGGTTGTTGAGTGCAAATTGAAGATGAAAAATTGCAAAAGTACCCTTTTAAAATGAAATCTAGGATAACGTGTGCAGAAAGTGATGGGGGTCTCAAGACTTTCTGAATCCACCGTATGGCTGTTGGGGCAGGATGATATACCATAGGTAGGAAGGTAATGGTCACTCAGCTCGTCCAGGTTCAGGGTCACACTACTTCTTCATGCAGGTGTTTAAGTGAACGGCGCTTTAAAGACCCAGAAGGAGGCAAAGCCGAGTGCCCCAATACTGTCAGAGTCCATTCCCAGGGCTTCTTCAACCAAATAATAATCTTGATTAATGAGAATGGAGCTTATATGTTTATATCGGTATGGTGATTTATACAATAAAGATTTACACTTAAACATAACTGGCACCTTCAACTCCAGCAATTCTTACCAAGGAACTTGGGTTTAGGGTTACCTCATAAGGGGATACAAATGAAAGATGCTATACAGTCATATGAAAAAGTCTGGGACCTCCTCTCAGCCTGCATAATAATGGACTCTCCTTTCAACAATAAAGATAACAGTGGTCTGTCTTTCATTTCCTAGAACATCTGGGTGCTGCGGTGTTTTCCGAACAAAGATTTTTAGTGACGCAGTATTTAGTTGTATGAAATTAAATCAAATGTGAAAAACTGGCTGTGCACAAATGTGGGTCTCCTTGTCATTGTGCTGATTTGAATGCCTGTCACTGCTCAATGCTGATTGGTTGATGAGCTCGTTAAGCCTTGAACTTCATAGACAGGTGTGTCCAATCATGAGATATAAAGGGATTTAAGGTGGTCAATTACAAGTTGGGCTTCCTTCCCTTTGACTCTCCTCTGAAGAGGGACAGCATGGGATCCTCAAAGCAACTCTCCAAAGATCTGAAAACAAAGATAGTTGAGTCTCCTGGTTTAGGGGAAGGCTACAAAAAGCCATCTTAGAGGTTTAAACTGTCAGTTTCAACTGTAAAGAATGGAATCAGGAAATGGAAGGCCACAGGCACAGTTGCTGTTAAACCAGCAGGTCTGGCAGGCCAAGAAAAATACAGGAGTGGCATATGAGCAGGATTGTGAGAATGGTGACAGACAACCCACAGATCACCTCCAAAGACCTGCAAGAACATCTGGCTGCAGATGGTGTATCTGTACATCATTCTACAATTCAGCACTATTTGCACAAAGAACTTCTGTATTGCAAGGTGATGAGAAAGAAGCCCTTTCTGCACTCACGCCACAAACAGAGTCGCTTGTTGTATGCCAATGCTCATTTAGACAAGCCAGATTCATTTTGGAATAAAGTGCTTTGGACTGATGAGACAACAATGGAGTTATTTGGTCAGAACGAAAAGCACTTGCATGGTGGAAGAAGAACACCGCATTCCAATAAAAACACCTGCTACCTCCTGTCATATTTGGTGGAGGTTCCATCATGCTGTGGGGCTGTGTGGCTAGTTCAGGGACTGGGGCCCTTGTTAAAGTCGAGGGTCGGATGAATTCAACCCAATATCAACAAATTCTTCAGGATAATGTTCAAGCATCAGTCACAAAGTTAAATTTATGCAGGGGTTGGATATTCCAACAAGACAATGACCCAAAACACAGTTGGAAATCTACAAAGGCATTCATGCAGAGGGAGAAGTAGAATGTTCTGGAATGGCCGTCACAGTCCCCTGACTTGAATATCAACGAAAATCTATGGGATGATTTGAAGCAGGCTGTCCATCAAATTGATCTGAACTGGAGAGATTTGGTATGAAGAATGGACAACAAGACCTCCATCCAGAATCAGACACTCATCAGAGGCTATAGGAGGACATCGTCTAGAGGGCAAAAGGAGGCTCAACTAAGTATTGATGTCATTTCTCTGTTGGGGGGCCCACATTTACGCACCTGTCTAATTTTGTTATGATGTATATTGCATATTTTCTGTTAATCCAATAAACTTGATGTCACTGCTGAAATCCTACTGTGTCCATAAGGCATGTCAGATATTAAAAGGAAGTTCAGCCAATGAGAAACAAAAATCCAAAGAATTACGAGGGGGTCCCAGACTTTTTCATATGACTGTATAATGAAGTGCAACTTCCACTTGTGAACTCATTTAACATCTCTGACCTGGGATTTGAGTGAAAAGGCACTACCGTATATATTCGTGGATAAGTCGGGGCTTGATTTTACCGTATAGTTTTGGGTATTTTATAATGTTGTATAAGTCGAATGTAGACAACTGACACTATTGGTCCCAGAGATTACAATATGCTAATGCCCACCTGAGAGAGTAACCATGGAGCACACGGCCTTTTCTTTTTTCAATGGATTGTGCCTACGTGACCACACAATAATACATCAATGATTCCGAAGTGACGTTTGCACTGTTTTGAGTTTTTTGTGTCTCACAACTTCATACACCTTTACTGTAAGAGCATGCCTTAAGTGTTTGATCAGAAGAAAATATGAAGCTGGTTTTAAATTAAAAGTCGTTGAAGTGGCGAAAGAAACTGGTAAGTGTGCTGCTGCAACAAAATTCAATGCGTCTGAGAAACTGGTGTGAGATTGGAGGAAGCAAGAAGATGTAAAAAAAAAAATTAAAAATTAAGTGTCGCATTTTTGAACGGGCGTATAAGTCGAGGGCTGACTTTATGATCAATTTTTGGGTTTCAAGACCTGACTTATACGCGAATATATACAGTAAACATAACTGGCACCTTTGACCCCAGCAATTCTTATGAAGGAACTTGGGGATACAACTGAAAGACGCTATGTAACAAAGTGCAACTTCCACTTATGGTATAAAGAGTGAATCATTTATTATAAACTCATTTAAAAACTCTGAGCTGGGGTTTGTGCGAAAAGGCACTACATCACATGAACCTGACACACTTACCGCCCCCCACCCCCCAGTAAACTCTTGTTCATTAAGCCAAAATGATTTTGAAAGGCAGCACATAAAGAATTCCGCTTTTCTCATAAACTAGAATGGAAGTTCATCATTGAGAACTGCCTTAAAATTAAACAGTTAAGCAGGTTATCATTCAAGCTCTGTGGGTATCAGTAGTCACACTAGCGTCATGCAGGGGTGGCACTAAACGCAATGCTACCCTAATCCCCATTGCCCCCTCAGCCTCAATCTACACTACATTAGCAAGAAGACCGAGTCCGGATACTCACCTCTCCACCCCTGAGGACAGGTCTTCACTAAATGAGCTCTCGCTGCTACCTGTGGAGAAAAGAAAAGAGCGGTGAGCGTCTGACAGAGTGACATGTGACAGACTGGTGGGTGGGGCTAATGAACCAAATGAAAAATCAAGTGACAGCCAATGGGACTTTCTCACATGTTCACATGGGCGTATCTCCTTAAGGAGCAGCTCTGGGGGTGGAGTTAAAAAAAAAAAAACACAGCATAGCACAGGTGCAAAACGAGCCAATAGAAAGAGATGAGAACATCCTGTGGGTGGGACTTCCTCTTACTGCTGCCACTGAAAGGGAGTTGGTGCGTCTGTGATGTCAAAGGTCATACAAATGAAACGACACAAGTCCAGCCTCAGCCACTTTGTTACAGTTTCAGGTAGCTGTTGTTATTCTTGAGTCAGTTCATAGGATCAGATCAGGATAGGATCAGATAGGAAGGTGTGCATTTACACTTCCGGGGTCAAACGTATAAAGTGTGCCTCTATGCGTTCCCTTACTTCCTTACATTCCTTCCCCAAACTATGCGACTCTTCAATTCCACCCGGGGAGGTTAAATTAATTATAAAAAGTTATTGTCTGTTATACCTGCATTGTTATCACTCTTTAATATTGTGTTTATCAGTATGCTACTGCTGAAGTATGGGAATGTTCCCTTGGGGATTAATAAAGTATCTATCTATCTATCTATCTATCTATCTATCTATCTATCTATCTATCTATCTATCTATCTATCTATCTATCTATCTATCTATCTATCTATCATATAGTGCCTTATCTATCTATCTATCTATCTATCTATCTATCTATCTATCTATCTATCTATCTATCTATCTATCTATCTATCTATCTATCATATAGTGCCTTATCTATCTATCTATCTATCTATCTATCTATCTATCTATCTATCTATCTATCTATCTATCTATCTATCTATCTATCTATCTATCATATAGTGCCTTTCACATACATCTATCTATCTATCATATAGTTCCTTATCTATCTATCTATCTATCTATCTATCTATCTATCTATCTATCTATCTATCATATAGTGCCTTTCACATACATCTATCTATCTATCATATAGTTCCTTATCTATCTATCTATCTATCTATCTATCTATCTATCTATCTATCTATCTATCTATCTATCTATCTATCTATCATATAGTTCCTTATCTATCTATCTATCTATCTATCTATCTATCTATCTATCTATCTATCTATCTATCTATCTATCTATCATATAGTGCCTTATCTATCTATCTATCTATCTATCTATCTATCTATCTATCTATCTATCTATCTATCTATCTATCTATCTATCTATCTATCATATAGTGCCTTATCTATCTATCTATCTATCTATCTATCTATCTATCTATCTATCTATCTATCTATCTATCTATCTATCTATCTATCTATCTATCATATAGTGCCTTTCACATACATCTATCTATCTATCTATCATATAGTTCCTTATCTATCTATCTATCTATCTATCTATCTATCTATCTATCTATCTATCTATCTATCTATCTATCTATCTATCATATAGTGCCTTTCACATCTATCTATCTATCTATCTATCTATCTATCTATCTATCTATCTATCTATCTATCTATCTATCATATAGTTCCTTATCTATCTATCTATCTATCTATCTATCTATCTATCTATCTATCTATCTATCTATCTATCTATCTATCTATCTATCTATCTATCAATCATATAGTGCCTTTCACATCTATCTATCTATCTATCTATCTATCTATCTATCTATCTATCTATCTATCTATCTATCTATCTATCTATCTATCTATCTATCATATAGTTCCTTATCTATCTATCTATCTATCTATCTATCTATCTATCTATCTATCTATCTATCTATCTATCTATCTATCTATCTATCATATAGTGCCTTTCACATACATCTATCTATCTATCATATAGTGCCTTTCACATCTATCTATCTATCTATCTATCTATCTATCTATCTATCTATCTATCTATCTATCTATCTATCTATCTATCTATCTATCATATAGTGCCTTTCACATACATCTATCTATCTATCTATCTATCTATCTATCTATCTATCTATCTATCTATCTATCTATCTATCTATCTATCTATCATATAGTGCCTTATCTATCTATCTATCTATCTATCTATCTATCTATCTATCTATCTATCTATCTATCTATCTATCTATCTATCTATCTATCTATCTATCATATAGTGCCTTTCACATCTATCTATCTATCTATCTATCTATCTATCTATCTATCTATCTATCTATCTATCTATCATATAGTGCCTTTCACTCTATCTATCTATCTATCTATCTATCTATCTATCTATCTATCTATCTATCTATCTATCTATCTATCTATCTATCTATCTATCCATCATATAGTGCCTTTCACATCTATCTATCTGAGTTTAACGCTAATCTAAATAGATTTATGTTACTTTTTGTTATTTTGTTTCTATGCTCTTACAGACTCGTTTGATTCCTGATTAGCGTCCTGGGACCTCTGAAAGACAGCACGGACTTTCGCTTTGTGCTCTTTGTGTGTTTTCTGCCAGTCCTTTTCCGGTCTTGTTTCATTATTTTACTTTGTCGTTAATCTCTCCCATAAACTATAAAACAGGAAGGCTTTGTAAATAAACATCTGTGGGCGCTGACAGTCCTCAAGGTAAGCCAACAATTTTCTTAAGGATAAGCTGGGACATCCAAGGGGGATGTCGTTTTGCCAATAAAATCAAATGTCTTTAAAGAAATGAGGCAGAACTTAACCCTTAAACCGCCACATACTTGGGAGTTAATGCACCCGCAAAGACACCAAATACATTTTTTGTTGCACTTTTTAAGGAAATGTCACAATTCGCCAAGAAAAAATGAAATGTTAATGGAGTACATATTTTTATCATGCAAAGAGCATCAGCATTACTGCAGCACTGATCATTTTACACAACGCCAATGAACTGTAAAAACTATTAAAAAACTACTGCAATAATCTATAATTAAATGTACAAGGGGGTGGCACGGTGGTGCAGTGGTAGCGCTGCTGCCTCACAGTTAGGAGGCCTGGGTTCACTTCCCGGGTCCTCCCTGTGTGGAGTCTGCATGTTCTCCCCGTGTCTGCGTGGGTTTCCTCCCATGACATGCAGGTTCGGTGCATTGGCCATTCTAAATTGTCCCAGTGTGTGCTTGGTGTGTGTGCGTGTGTGTGTCTTGCGGTGGGCTGGCACCCTGCCCGGGGTTTTTTTCCTGCCTTGCACCCTGTGTTGGCTGGGATTGGCTCCAGCAGACCCCCATGACCCTGTAGTTAGGATATAGAGAGTTGGATAATGGACAGATGGATGGGTAAATGTAGAAGGTGCGACTGATGCCATTGATGAAATTCACTAAATCGGCGAGCCAACTGCCCTTGAACTACCCACATGCAGGCACACAGAGGCCAACGCTGATGCTCACAGGCTAGTCCAGTGCAGCAGGGGGCACCAGTGGGCATGAGCGGGCTGCTCAACAAACGTACGGCACAGACTGGTCAGCTCCGGCGTGCTGGGAACCGACTACAGGGGTTAAGGACTCATTCAGAGTGGATGAGCCACTCGTGTTACTGAAGAGGAAGAGCTCTCTTCATCATGTATGAGGTGACCAGTGGAGACACTGGGATAGCCAAACAGCTGCTGCAAGGTTCAAAAACCCCGAGTGTCCGCCATTTGTTTTTCCAGTTGGGGTTCTGCATGTGTGTCACTGGGAACTGGAGATGCTGTGGGATGGGAGTTGGTTTGATAAGATGTCCTAGTGGGCTGCACTCCGGCACTACGTGGATGGATGGATGGAACTCCTTCGCGAATTACCCTTGAAACAAACATAAATGCAGATGAAGGACAGACAGCCAGGGACAGTGGCAGTGGGAACAGAATCCCTCAGGCCAGTTATACCAGCGCTGCCACCCACAACTTGGGGGTCGAGATGTAACAAAGGTAGAGGCTTACTGCTGGCTAATAACCCACCTATAGACACCCCGTTTGAGACAATAGGGTTCAGCATGTGGTTCCTTGCAGGGCTGTGGGACTCCAGGAAGCTGTCGTCCAGCAGGTGGCGCGGTTTCTCAGTCGGGAAAGTGGCACTCTTGCTTTCCACCACACCCAGCTGGCACATGATGCTGCAAGGAAAAGGAGACACAAGGTAAGAAGGGCAAAGGTGGCAACCACTAGTTTTGAGGTTCAGGTGTGAGGCTGGCATTCTGCCATCTACTGACTTGTTGCCCAGGCTGTGGCTCTTCCTGTGCCGGGCCACTGGTGGCGTGGGCAGGTTGGTTGCGACGGAGGCATCTGGGCAGGTCGGTCTTCGGCTGTACCTCACTGAAGCCAGCACTTCTGAGGGGCCTGAAAGAGAAGAAAGGTACAACATGATAAGCCGCCACCGTCACCAAGGCAGGTTACATATGAGCCCCCTTAAAGGGACGACTTAGAGGGGGGGGGCATGAAGCCTGTGGGGTGACTATGTGGTACCAGAACTTCTTTTTAAATGTTCTTGTGTTTAGGTTAACTCACCTCCCCTTCTCAATGGGGACTCCCTGAATGCTGCCACCGGCACTGGCACCTTGGTGGCCTCCCCAAAAGTGACTGGCACCCTGTGGATGCCCCTTGTCAACATGCTGCCTGCTTCCTCTTCTGGTTTCTTTAGCATTAAAAGGACACAATTGAAAATGACGGGACAGCACAGGCATCATTCATGTTAGTGACGAGTGCCACGGAAGTCACAAGTGACTGTAGAGAACGACATGGAACTGGGAAGAATGGAATGAAAGGCGCTATATGACACTGATTATACGACACTTGTATAGTCCTTAGTATTAATAAACACAACAGGACGTCACCTGAATACGTTGATGATTAAAGAGCACAGGGACAGCGCTGAAGCTTAAAGTAGTGGGGATGAAAGTCGCTATATAAAATGAACTTTATACAGTTCTTATTAATAATGAGCACCAATACATTCACACCATAACACTGGCTGTTTTAATAAGTCAGGGGTATTAAACAAAGGGCCTGATGGGCTGCAGGTTTTCATTCTCGCCCTTTTCCTAATCAGTTTTCGCTGCTCATTAACTCCTTTTCCCCTCATTTTCATAGCCCTGTTTTTAAGGCTTCAGTCCTCTGAATTGATTTGTTTCTTCATTAAATGGCCGCCAAACAGAAACGAGATGTGAAACGAGGCAACAGATGAGCAGCTAAACTGGAACGTCAAACTCTGGCCAATTTCACTCCAACCAGATCCTCAATGAGAAGCTGATTCTTGCTGTTAATTAAACCTGTTCTTTAATTCCATGGCTGGTCGCTGCTCTCATTGTGACAAAACTGTCGACTTTTTTTCTGTTTCTTCACCGTCACCCGTCAAAATGTTGTGGTGACCTGAGAGATCAGCCGTACTGAGGCCTTCACCTTCTTTATTTTCACACATTGTGTGATGGGCACAGGGGAGCTGGTCATGTGGCGGCTCGTTTTGTGTCTCGTTATTGTTTGGCTGCAAATTGAGGAAAATGAAACAACAAAGGGGGGCGGAGTCAAGTTAATTAAAACTAAAGCAAAAGAAGTTAATTAGCAGCTAAAACTGGTCACTGATGAAGAAGATGGTTAGAATGAAAATCTGCAGCCACTGCCCCCTGCTATAAGTGATTAAATATATATATACAGTATATATATAATATATATATAAATGTTTATAATGTTCTGGAGGAAAGGCGCTATTTAAAACTGATTGGTAATGCTGATCTCACTATCAATGGACACCATGGAAGTCACAATATAAAATGGACGGCTGTGATCGTTAAAGGGCACAGGCACAAGTAGAAAAAGCTTAAAGTAGTTGGGATGAAAGTTGCTATATAAAATGGTATAGCACTTTATATATACAGAACGAACATCATGGAAATCGTAATATGACACTGACTGCTTCTGTAAGTAAGGAAGAACCTATGGGATGATGTTCAAGTCCCAAATACAATATAAAAGATTAAAGTATATGGGATGAAAGGCACTATATGAAACTGACCGTATAGCACTTGTCTTATGATTAATAATAAGCACCACGAAAGTCACAATACAAAGCGGACTGCTTTTGTGTAAGTTAACACCTCAGGGTGTCATTCAAGTTTACGTAAAGGACACACTTATATTGTTGATATTCTCTTCAGCCACTAGAGGTCACTGCTGCCTTGAAAACAAGTGACACGAGGGCGTCGCCGGCACCAGTCTGCCGATGGAAGTTCAGTTTTTGGGGTGTAAAGTTTACTGTCTATACATGTCTTCGAGATCTAGGTCATCGGTATGGGCGGGGGGTCATGAGGAGATCATCAGTGGCCCCTTTTCCCAAAGTCTGGTGTTTGAATGCTTTAGTTAATTACTAAGTACAGAAGAAGTCTTCACTCTCATGATGAGAAGCAATGGAGAGAAGTTGTCAACCCCCCCCCCAAAACCACTAGACGTCTGGGGGCACACCTCATAAACCTTTGAACAGATGGGGGTGGGGGGGTTGATGCACTCTTTCACATCTGAGCCACATGATATTCATCACATTGTGTCAGCTGCCTGTCAGTCCTAATGCATCTCCAGCTAGCAAAGCGCCCCCATTGGGCCGAGGTGTGAAGCTCATTCTGTCACTTTGCTTGAGAGGGAAGATTCATCAACCCGCCTGTGCGATGGCACCCCAGCCAGAGGGGCCACTCCAGGCGTCAGGCCGCGGCATGGCTATCGTGTGTCATCGGCCCGCAGCTCCTGTCAACAGGTCGGTGGATCACGGCGGGCGTCCCACATGGGGATGAAGCAAAGTGCACCTTGGGTTTGAATTTATCTATCTCCATTGACGCTGCCAGAATGTTTGGGGGGTGGGGGGGGCCTGTGGAAGAAAAACCCATCAGCTGTGAGGCAGCGAGGAGAAAAGCCAGATGTGGAGCAGTGAAAGGTAGAGAGAGCGAGAGAGAGAGAGAGAGAGAGAGAGAGAGGTACTGTCAGAAGGGGTGGAGCCTGAAAGAGAGAGAGAGAGTGGGGAGAGAGACAGGTACTGTCAGAAGGGGTGGAGTCTGAAAGAGAGAGAGAGAGTGGGGAGAGAGACAGGTACTGTCAGAAGGGGTGGAGCCTGAGAGAGAAAGAGAAGGGGTGAGAGAGAGAGAGGGAGAGAAAGGTACTGTCAGAAGGGGTGGAGCCTGAAAGAGAGAGAGAGAGTGGGGAGAGAGAGAGGTGCTGTCAGAAGGGGTGGAGCCTGAGAGACAGAGAAAGGTACTGTCAGAAGGGGTGGAGCCTGAGAGAGAGAGAGAGAGAGAGGGAGAGACAGGTACTGTCAGAAGGGGTGGAGCCTGAAAGAGAAAGAGAAAGGGTGAGACAGGTACTGTCAGAAGGGGTGGAGCCTGAAAGAGAGAGAGAGACGGAGAGAGAGAGAGGTGCTGTCAGAAGGGGTGGAGCCTGAAAGAGAGAGAGAGAGGGGGGAGAGAGAGAGGTGCTGTCAGAAGGGGTGGAGCCTGAAAGAGAGACAGAGAAAGGTACTGTCAGAAGGGGTGGAGCCTGAAAGAGAAAGAGAGAGGGTGAGAGAGGGAGAGAGAGATAGAGAGGTACTGACAGAAGGGGTGGAGCCTAAAAGAGAAAGAGAGAGGGTGAGAGAGGGAGAGAGAGAGAGAGGTACTGACAGAAGGGGTGGAGCCTAAAAGAGAGAGAGAGGGAGAGACAGGTACTGTCAGAAGGGGTGGAGCCTGAAAGAGAAACAGAGAAAGGTACTGTCAGAAGGGGTGGAGCCTGAAAGAGAAAGAGAGAGGGTGAGAGAGGGAGAGAGAGAGAGAGGTACTGACAGAAGGGGTGGAGCCTAAAAGAGAGAGAGAGAGAGAGGGAGAGACAGGTACTGTCAGAAGGGGTGGAGCCTGAAAGAGAAACAGAGAAAGGTACTGTCAGAAGGGGTGGAGCCTGAAAGAGAAAGAGAGAGAGAGGTACTGTCAGAAGAGGTGGAGCCTGAAAGAGAGAGACAGAGAAAGGTACTGTCAGAAGGGGTGGAGCCTGAAAAAGAGAAAGAGAGGGAGAGACAGGTACTGTCAGAAGGGGTGGAGCCTGAGAGAGGGAGAGACCATTCCTGCCATGGGCCTTCACTTTATATAGCACCTTGCACTGTAACACAACAAGAAATACAGCTTGTTAAAGCCTGACTCCTTCCAGTCAAAGACATGGTGTGCAGAGTAGGGGACCAAGGGGTCCATCATTTACTATGAGACCACGTGAAGCAAAAAAGGCAATACATAAAGGTAAAAAAAAAAAGCTTATTATGTATGTTGCATGTAATTAGTGGCTGGAGAAGATGGCCTCTTCCAGCTTCTTATTAAAAATGTGGGTATCTCCCGATGCCATGTGATGCCAGGGTTTTAGAAAGTTCATCACAGAGCCTGGAGACCTTGAAAGGTGTGAGAGGTGGTCTCGTATAAAACAGAGTATTTCTCATTTCTGAAAGTTGAGTTCTCGTGGTTATTAAAATAACATTTGGCTGGTGTACGTCAGGAAGTGTGTTACCGGTATGTAAAACAAACATATTCTTTACATACCAAATAAGAATGTCAATGTTGGGGGGCCCAGTGGGACAGTATGTGGTAGATGATGTGCACCATGAAAGGCGCTATACACACAAAGGACTCATTTATTGGCTCCAGCAGACTCCCGGGGGTCTGCTGGAGCCAATTCCAGCCAACACAGGGCACTAGGCAGGAACAAATCCCTGGGCAGGGCGCCAGCCCATCGCAGGGCACAGACACCAACATGCGAATAACACACTAGGGACAATTTAGGATCACCAATGCACCGTGAAAGGCGCTATATAGCACACAAGGTAGAAATGGTGGCATGAGTGTTTTAACATTCATTCTTGTACTGTGGACATTTAACCCTGAGGGGTGCATGCTGGGAGTGGGTGAAGGCCTGGGCATTGCCTCAAGTGTGCCCGCTTATTATGCCCAGAAAGAGTAGGGAGTGCAGCCTGCAGACCACCATTAAATACGCAGATGGGACTGACCGTGCCTTAAAGCAGCGAGTCTGGTAAACGACACACGTTGTGTTGTTGCTGACTGTTCAGTGCTGCCGATAAAACAGACTCATTGACCAGTTTGAGATGGAGCTGTGAAGAAGGCTGGCCAGTCGGTGGTCTTTGTCCACACAAATAAAACAAAACACTCTGCCTTACTGGCGAGCCACCATGGTGGTGGTGGTGATGGCCGTGACCCACAACAGGAGGCCGCAGGTGACCTCCTAGGCTCACGTCCCAATTCCATGGTCATCAGAGATCACAGTTCATATAGCGCCTTTCACAGCACCTAAACTCAAGAATTCCAACGGCTCACAGGCGGTCGGGACGGAGGACGCCGGGTCTGCTTTTGCTTCCTCTTCTTTCTGTTTTCCGTTAAGCCATCTGTTGCCAATGCGCCCAAATGGCTCCCTTCCTGAAGCATTAATCACCTGACCTCGGCGGCGCTCTGAAGACGCACCGACCGACCGACTCGTCCCAGGAAAATGAAAGGCACTTCTGGCGAGCGCAGCGTGAGGCCTCAGGTGCCAAAGGATGACTCAAAGGGAGCCGGGCAAACAGGCGGCTGACTCACCGTGTTCTGTCATGGAAGGAGCAAACACATGAGGAGGCCGAGGCCTGCAGGAGTGTGTGTGTGTGTGTGTGTTTGGGTTTGTTGTGGGGGTCTTTGAGTTGGCTTCGCTCCACTCCGTGGATCTCAGTGGCTGTTTATTTGGTTTTGGGCTCGTCCTCCTGATAGACGAGGACGTTTGGCCGCAGTTACCCTGGAGCTGCTTTCTGGGATTTTTTTTTTTTTAGCTGTCATGCAGCCCAATCCAAAATGGATGAGATCAGGACCGCCGGGATTAAACGGGAACAAAATAAACAAAATAAAGGAATGTGAGGGACCCCGTCCAAGGATAGATGACAGCATACAGCTCTGCTTCCAACTGGAAATGTCACTGCTGGTGGCGCGCTGCCTTGTGGGGGCCACTGTCCTGGGAGGGGGCTTGTTCAGTGTACTATGGGGAGCCCGTTGCCTGGCGCAAACAAGCTAAGTAACCTCTTACAGCCCCCCTGGGACACTGGGGGGGGGGTACAAAAGGCTGGAAATGACACTGCATACTGCAGGGGATCACCATTTGGAGGGGCGGGGGGCATTTTCTGATGCAAACAACCTAACAAGGCCAGAAACGGCCTCGACTGTGTCAAAAGAAAGACTCCAGTATAGGATCTGCTTCACACTGGAATGTCACCACTTCAGGTGTCCTTCCCTGTGGGGGTCACCGTCCAGGGGAATGGGGTTCAAATTAATTATGGGAAAGTCTTGTCCAATGGTGGGGGGTGGGCTGTTTACTGGTATAGGAAAGCTAAGTGACTGCTTTAGGCCCCCTGGACTACTGGGGTCTCTACAGAGGCTGATCCCATCCTAAGATAAGTGTGGGGCTCTGCTTCAAACTGGAAACGTCACCACTTCAGGTGTACTGCCCTCTGGTGGTCAGCGTCCGGGAGAATGGGGTTCTGGGTCCTCCCTGCGTGGAGTTTGCATGTTCTCCCCGTGTCTGCGTGGGTTTCCTCCCACAGTCCAAAGACATGCAGGTTAGGTGGATTGGCGTTTCTAAATTGGCCCTAGTGTGTGCTTGGTGTGTGGGTGTGTCCTGCGGTGGGTTGGCACCCTGCCCGGGATTGTTTCCTGCCTTGTGCCCTGTGTTGGCTGGGATTGGCTCCAGCAGACCCCCGTGACCCTGTGTTCGGATCCAGCGGGTTGGAAAATGGATGGATGGAGGGATGGTCTTGTTGAATATGATGCCACAAGCTTGGCATGCCTATCCTTGGCCAGTTTGGCCCATTCCTCTTAGCAGCACCTCTCAAGCTCCATCAGGTTGGTTGGGAAGCGTCGGTGCACAGCCATTTTAAGATCTCTCCAGAGATGTTCAATCGGATTCAAGTCTGGGCTCTGGCTGGGCCACTCAAGGACATTCACAGAGTTGTCCTGAAGCCACACCTTTGATATCTTGGCTGTGTGCTTAGGGTCGTTGTCCTGCTGAAAGATGAACCGTCGTCCCAGTCTGAGGTCAAGAGCGCTCTGGAGCAGGTTTTCATCCAGGATGTCTCTGTACATTGCTGCAGTCATCTTTCCCTTTATCCTGACTAGTCTCCCAGTTCCCCACAGCATGATGCTGCCACCACCATGCTTCACTGTAGGGATGGTATTGGCCTGGTGATGAGTGGTGCCTGGTTTCCTCCAAACGTGACGCCTGGCATTCACACCAAAGAGTTCAATCTTTGTCTCATAAGACCAGAGAATTTTCTTTCTCATGGTCTGAGAGTCCTTCAGGTGCCTTTTGTCAAACTCCAGGCGGGCTGCCATGTGCCTTTTACTAAGGAGTGGCTTCCGTCTGGCCACTCTACCATACAGGCCTGATTGGTGGATTGCTGCAGAGATGGTTGTCCTTCTGGAAGGTTCTCCTCTCTCCACTGAGGACCTCTGGAGCTCTGACAGAGTGACCATCGGGTTCTTCATCCACTTTCGGATGATGGAGGCCACTGTGCTCATTGGGACCTTCAAAGCAGCAGAAATTTTTCTGTAACCTTCCCCAGATTTGTGCCTCGAGACAATCCTGTCTCGGAGGTCTACAGACAATTCCTTTGACTTCATGCTTGGTTTGCGCTCTGACATGAACTGTCAACTGTGGGACCTTCTATAGACAGGTGTGTGCCTTTCCAAATCATGTCCAGTCAACTGAATTTACCACAGGTGGACTCCAATGAAGCTGCAGAAACATCTCAAGGATGATCAGGGGAAACAGGATGGACCTGAGCTCAATTTTGAGCTTCATGGCAAAGGCTGTGAATACTTATGGACATGTGTTTTCTCAATTTTTTTTATTTTTAATAAATTTGCAAAAACCTCAAGTAAACTTTTTTCATGTTGTCATTATGGGGTGTAGAATTCTGAGGAAAAAAATGAATTGAATCCATTTTGGAATAATAACATCACAAAATGTGCAAAAAGTGATGAAGCGCTGTGAATACTTTCTGGATGCACTGTACTTCAGCAGTAATGGTGTGGCTGCCAATGTTCACGCTGCACAGTTTTGGGCAAATTATCAGCAACAACAAATTAAATGTGTGGCTTAACTCCTGCCTGTTGCTTTACTCTGTCTACTCCGAGGTTACAGATGGGGGTGTGGGGTAGCCTGGGGGTACTGAATGGGATTTAAGACGTGTTATTAAGGTCTAGACAATAAAGGCTCAACAAATCCAAACAGTGCATTTTTTTCCACCGTCTGCTCCGTGTTTTGACCCTGCTATTTGAGTCTCGTTTTGGACTCCTTTGCTTTGGGTTGCCTTTTGTGCTCCACAGAGCTTTCACTTTGTGCCTCCAAAACTAGAATTAAAGAGGGCAAAAGAAAATGAGAATGACTAGAAGGAAAGACGGGGAGAAAAGTGTACCGGTTAAGGCTGTGGACTTCAATAACCCTGGGGTTGCGGGTTCAAATCCCGCTACGGACGTCTCTGCGAACCCTGAGAAAGTCACCTGACCTGCCTGAATTCCAATTGGACAACCAAAAGAAATGTAACCAATCGTATCACAGATGTTAGCAAGTCACCCTGGGTAAAGGGGTCAGCCAAATGAAGTCAATGGCAATGTAAATGGAGCAAAGGTCTGAACCAGGAGAACAAAAACACCGCGAGACAAGAATGAGGATGGCGAAGGTCGAAAATCAGGCATGGATGAACAACATCAAAGCAAAACAAGAGTTTTGGAATCCGAGCAGTCGGATAAGGAAGTGAACCTACAGCAGAATGACCCTTTAAATCCCGACGAGGAATAACGGACAGGATCACAACCTCTGAAGCCACGCCCCTTACCGGGCAAAACCTGGCCGTTTGGCACAGCTGATCAATGGCGACGGAAAACGGCCCACGTCAAAAATGAACTTTGAACTGAAGTGTTCAATCGAAAAACAAAGGATTTCATTGAAGAACGATATTCAGCTCAATACGAGAGCCAGAAATTAAAAATGACATGAGGATCTTGATATCTTTTTTATTTGATAAACTTTCCACATATCCCTTTTTGTATCCAGCCAGGGTTTATTTGATGGGATTTCCCCTCTAGTAGGCATTTTTTTGGACTCCTTTTTCACTGACAATCTTGTCAAGTAGATGTTTGCATACCCCATCTACAGGCTTTTTAGCAAATAAAAGCAGAATAGCCCCCCATTTCAAGTTTTATCAGTCAGGTCATGTCAGGTTGGGGGGCATGCACTGGTACAGCACGTTGCCGCACCCACCACACGACAACACATCTCGGGATCCTGGTTGATTCGATATATTTTGCTAATTCCGGTGTGGAAAACTGTCTTTTTGCATGACCTTTGTGGGCGTCTAGTTATTCAAAATGTCAAGCTTTTTAGGGTTCACCCTATTTTTGGTCCCCTAGTACCTTCATTTTTAGGTGAATATCCATCCATCCATTATCCAACCCCGCTATATCCTAACTACAGGGTCACAGAGGTCTGCTGGAGCCAATCCAAGCCAACACAGGGCGCAAGGCAGGAACCAAACCTCAGGGAGGGTGCCAGCCCATCACAGGGCACACAAACACACACTAGGGACAATTTAGGATCACCAGTGCACCTAACCTGCAAGTCTTTGGACTTTGGGAGGAAACCCACTCAAACATGGGGAGAACATGCAAACTCCATGCAGGGAGGACCCGGGAAGCGAACCCAGACGGGTCTCCTTACTGCAAGGCAGCAGCACTACCCACTACACCACCGGGCCGCCTTAGGTGGGCTAATCCATCCATATTTTTGTGCAGTAAATTACACCCTTATGATAAAAAGGAAGCCAGTAGATGTCTGCAGCAAAAATGATAATTGTGCAGGACCCCCTAATGAGATACGAGGGGTTAAATTCACTCCTTTTCATAAAACATGGAAATCAGTAATATTGGCATGTGGTGTGACATTTCATGCTCTTTCCAGGTTGCTGGCGACAGATATGATAATATTTGTGATATCCGATTCTGTACAGGTGGTCCTATCCCTCTAATAGCCACTCTCAGACCTCAAACATAAGCATGTGGGGTATCGGTTTGGACTATTTCAAGGTCAGTGATACGAATTTGATGTTATTTTTGATTTTTGGTCCTTTACTAGCCCTCCACGGACCGCCATCAGAGGGGGACAAAGGACACGTTTCTATTATAGACTGGAAACATTTAAATGAAAACACACGATTTGACGCAACAGTTCTTAATTATGTACTTCTTCCTCATGAAGTCCATCCATCCATTTTCCAACCCGCTGAATCCGAACACAGGGTCACTGGGGTCTGCTGGAGCCAATCCCAGCCAACACAGGGCGCAAGGCAGGAACAAATCCTGGGCAGGGCGCCAGCCCACCCACACCCACACACTTGGGACAATTTAGGATCGCCAAGGCACCTAACCTGCATGTCTTTGGACTGTGGGAGGAAACCCACGCAGACATGGGGAGAACATGCAAACTCCATGCTGGGAAGCGAACCCAGGACTCCTTACTGCAAGGCAGCAGCGCTACCCACTGCGCCACCGTGCCGCCCTGAAGAGATACGTTTTTAACAAAAACGACAAAGAATACGGCGGTGTGACAACAGCCAAGATCCAGAGGAGCCAATGGAAGAGGTTCGGGCATTGGATTACGCATGCCTCCTGGAATGTCTCCCTCTGGAGGTTTTCATGGGCACTACCAGCTGGGAGGAGACCCCAGGGAAGAAGGGCTCAATGGGAGGATTAGGTCTCCTGGGAACCACAGTAGGAGTGGGCAAGTGTGGCTGGGGAGAAGGACGTTTGGGACTCACTGCTAAGTCGGCTGCAAACCCAAACCTGGCATTGGATAAGTGGTGGAAAATGAATGAATGAATGAATGAATGAATCTGTGAATGAATGAACACAGACTGTCCAGGGTGTCCAAACGCACGACGGTCATCGATGTTCCCCGTATACATCAACGTAAAGTAATGTCATTGTTTCCTACACCGTGACGTCACTTTCTCAATGGCGACAGTGGACGCCCACCCGTGTGCATTTCATTGAAGAGCACAAGCCTTCTGAATGACTTGAATGTCAATAACTTGACCTGCACAAACAGCTTCATGGGAATAATTTTAAGCAAACAAAGTTGCTCTCGACATTCGCTCACCATCTGTTCCAGTTGCTTGCAGTGGTGGGGAGCAAAAAATGACCAGAAATGGGCAAAAAAAACACAAAACTGAAGCCCTTTGTATTGCTTCTTTTTTTTTTTTTTCCATGGCAGTTACGGCAAGTTAAAGGCAAACAGTTGGAAATGTTGGCGTGAGCTCGTAATAAGCTAACCTGTGGCACCGTGTCAAGCACGTCTGTCTTCATCTGAGAAAGAAAGAATTCCGTTTGCGTTGAGGAGTTCACTTCCCCGGAGAGAGAGAGAGAGAGACGCGTGGCGGCCTCCGCCGTCCTGTTCCGTGCGCAGCTCTTCGCGGTTGACCGAGCGTCGCGCGTTTGCGCCGTCAACTCCGTTGGTGCGCCTGCCATTGCCGAAGCCGTGGGTCTCCGTGGGGAGACAGCGGGTGGTCTCTAATTTCCAATAATTTACCCTGAAATTCTCCTTAAGGTGATGTCACAATGATTCAGTCACGCGCTGAGCACATTGCCACATATGTAGCTTTTTTTTTTATTTTTATGAGCCGCTCTGAGGTTTTGTTCTGTCGAAGAATGACAGACTCGTGCAAGGAAATGATTAGAGCAACACTCGGAGAGAAAACAAACACGACGCCGTCAAGCACAACCGTTGGCTGAGACGTCATTTGAAAACGTTTTCTTCTCTCTAAGTGGGACGGACGCCAACACACTTTCCAGCATTGCAGCTTTGGTTGCCTTTTCTGGTAAGGTGACCATCCGTCCCCTTTTTCGGACAACTGTCCCCACTCAGAAACATGTCCCAGGTTTCAGCTGGTTCACTTATTTTGAATGTATGTCAACACCACGATAATTTGAACTCGGCGCGCGTGCGCGGTGTTTTGACGGAGGTTATGCTTTATCGCAGGCACGTCAAACTCACTACCATTGGTGGGCCGCTTCGACTGCCATACGTGCGTCAGCGGGCCGCACTGTAACATACTGAAAACATTAAAAAAATTATAACACTTAAAGTTTAAAGAAAAGCAATTTATTTCCATACATTCTCCGTACAACTGCGTACAATTAGAGTCTTAGCCTCTTAGCTAGGTCCTTATATTATTATACTAGTCATTTAGCCCGTTACAATAACGGGCGCTAGAACAGTAGTGCATAAACATTAGTAGGAACAGTATATATTAAATGGCAAGGGACCTTGACCTCATTCTTTCTGTTGGTCATATTTTTCTTTGTCTTTCCGCCTTTCTTTTGTTGATGTTTACTTGCTGAGCTGACTGTTCTTCGTGGGCTGCCGCCGTGTATTGTGTGTCTTTAATTTTCTGTGACAGTAATACTGTCTTGTACGGCTCTGTTCAATAAGGGTGACCTCAATTGAGCGCGGCGAATAAAGGCGTTCGTAGATAATTTAGTTCAAATGGCTCCGGAATATGTGAAGAGCAACAAAGGTGCAGATCTTTATTTACGTGCGCCTTTATTCGCTGCGCCCAATTGAGGTCGCCCTTTTGAGACTCGCCTTATTGAAGGATACCGTCTTGTACGTCCGCTGGCTTGTACGTCCGTAATATACCTTTAATTTTCTCTGGCGTCGGTAATATGCCTTTAACCTCCTCTGACAGTAATACTGGCTTGTATGTGGCTGTAATGTGCGTCACTGTATTGTGTACCTTTAATTTCCTCTCCCAGTAATACTGGTTTGTATTTCCGTAAAACGCCTCTAACTTTCTCTGACAGTAATATCGCGCATCGCACCGTGCCCGCGCATGCGCACTTCACCAGAAGACACCCACGCACGGACACCTGGACGCACACAGGGATTTTATTAAAGAGGATTCATTATATAGTATTATATTCATTGCTTATATATGTAGGAGCCTTACAGTGTGAGATCTATTTCTTTTGTCCCGACACTTGGCATCTCTTGTTAGTAACCAGCTCGTCAATATCAGGCTAGAAATCTTGTGCAGCTGCAACTTTTATGAGGGATGAAAGGTGCTCGACGGTAAGTCTTGAGCAATGTGAGGTTTTGGTAGCTTTCATTAATTAAAACAATTGCTCACAAAGGTAAGTGCTTCCAAACATTGACAGTACTCTCGATGCCAACTTACGGATCTGCACATACGAGGGTGGCAGGTAAGCATACAAGCCTGGCAACACCAACTTCGTTGTATTTTGCCTTCAGAATAGAATCTGACTGCAGTTCACTCAATTTTCCATTTGGATATTCTCAGGCGCATTCTCAACGTTGTAAGAGTACGGTGACGTAAACTGCGCAAAGTCCTGTTCGTGTGAACTGAAATCACGAAAACGCTCACTGAATTCATTGCTCAGTAATTCAAGTTGGAAAACAAATCCTCCAAAAATCAAATTTTACTTCAAAGTTTATATTGTAAAATAAGCCGATATGCAAAAAGCCCCCTGACCTACACTCATTTTACAAACTCAAAATCACAAACATTTGTTAATAAACAACTCACCAACTTCTCGCGTCCACTTCAGATCTTCAGCTGTAGTCTGCACTAACTCCATCCATCCATCAATTTTCCAACCCGCTATATCCTAACTACAGGGTCACGGGGGTCTGCTGGAGCCAATCCCAGCCAACACAGGGCACAAGGCAGGAACAAACCCCGGGTAGGGCACCAACCCACTGCAGGACACACACAAATGCACACACCCACACACCAAGCACACACTAGGGCCAATTTAGAATCGCCAATCCACCTAACCTGCATGTCTTTGGACTGTGGGAGGAAACCCACCTAGACACGGGGAGAACATGCAAACTCCACTCAGGGAGGACCCGGGAAGTGAACCCATGTCTCCTAATTGTGAGGCAGCAGCGCTACCCACTGCGCCACCGTGCCACCCTAAAATGTATTATCCATCCATCCATCCATTTTCCAACCCGCTGAATCTGAACACAGGGTCACGGGGGTCTGCTGGAGCCAATCCAAGCCAACACAGGGCACAAGGCAGGAACCAATCCTGGGTAGGGTGCCAACCCACCACAGGACACACACCCACACACCAAGCACACACTAGGGCCAATTTAGAATCGCCAATCCACCTAACCTGCATGTCTTTGGACTGTGGGAGGAAACCCACGCAGACACGGGGAGAACATGCAAACTCCATGCAGGGAGGACCCGGGAAGTGAACCCAGGTCCCCAGTCTCCCAACTGCAATCTGCACTAACTGTTCGTTACAATACTAGCACAAAATTACATAAAACTAGAGCAAAAAAACCGTGAACATATGCGAGCTATTACTACTCGTGATGGTCAGTTCTGCCCAGTGGCCAGTTTCAGCAGCCCAGTCAGTAGTGTAGCCTGCCAGGGACGGCTCTAGGCTTGTGGCGGCCCTGGGCAGAGAAAGAATCGGTGGCAGCTTTGCCCGCCAATGTCAATATGGTATCTTATGCACGTATGCACGTAACAGATGGCCACGTCCATTGCGGACACTGCATAGCCGCCTTGTGCTCATGACATGCATCTATATGCGCATGTCTGTAACTTGAAAACTAAGTGGCGGCCCGTGATATTCTCATCACGGCAGAACGTTATAATACTCCATATAGCTTACTGCTCCGACTCGAGCAACATTAGTAGATAGATAGATAGATAGATAGATAGATAGATAGATAGATAGATAGATAGATAGATAGATAGATAGATAGATAGATAGATAGATAGATAGATAGATACTTTATTAATCCCAATGGGAAATTCACATTCTTCAGCAGCAGCATACTAAATACAGCGGACTAATTAACAAGAAACTGTGATGGGTGGCCGGCTTCATATTCCGGCCCTCACCCCCAGGCCGCTCTCCCAACAGCATGGACGTGCCCCGAATTCCAGCAGGGCCTCATGGACTTTGTAGTTTCTACACACAGCCCTGCTGGATACCTTGGGGACCACCGGGAGTCGCTGTAGGGAGGCTCGTGGACTCGTACATGCCCTATAACCCGGAAGTGCGTCATAATCCCATGACAGGAAGAAACGACGTGCTTCCGGGTTGAAGATAAGGACTGTTTACCCTGACCCGGAAGGAATAAGGACTTGTGGGTAATGGAATAGAAACACCTCCGGGCCAGGGAGTATAAAAGGACTCTGGGAAAGCCCAGACACTGAGCTGAGCTGAGCTGGGAGGTAGGGTGGCGAAGTGTCTGGGAGAGGAGGAGTGACTATTATTGTGCTTTATTATTGATTTATATTAGTAGTGTGGAGTGGAGGGCGCTTGTGCACGTGATCATTGTAAAATAAAAGAGTTTTGCACTTTTACCTGGTGTTTGGAGTGGTACCTAAGGGTTCAAGAGGTGGATCAGAACCTCAACTGCGACAAAACACAATGTTTTTCGGCCACATTGCCGTCAGCTGTGTCATTATTTTCTCTTTCTGTTTTATATTCAATATATATTGGCGTGGCGGCCCTGTGCAGGTGCCCAGTTTGCACATACCTAAGGCCGCCCGCTGCTGCCAGGCTGCTGCAGCCTAGCACTTCAGTTGTGATGCTGCGGCTCATTAACTTTGGACAAGGCTTGTGGCTACACTAGCGGATGACATTTCCGGTCCCGTAATGCCACGGGAAAACGCGCTTTTGTCAGAAGGCAGAAGTAAGAAAAATCAATAAGTAACGCCGAAGATGTAGAATGATTCAGTCACAAACGATAGTAATTGTTTTGTGCAAGTTTAGTGCTAACTAGGATCAGTCATGCGGGCCGCACAGATTTCTGTTGCGGGTCGCGAGTTTGACATGCCTGCTTTACCGCATCCTGCAACTTTGGCGAGAAATCACGTGACACGTTTTCGCTTTGTACTCTGTAGTGTTTAGTGTCCCTACTCGTGATCTGTAGATTCTAGGTCTTAACTCGCCCACCCCATGTCCCCCAGATTGGGCCAAAAAATTCTGGTCACCTTATCTCTGGCCACAGGTAGCGTTAGGGCAGCGCTTCCCGATTCATTTTACCCTCACACCCCCTGTGAGGGACGAGGCCGATTTTCGCATGAAAAAAATATGAGGGTTAACGCAGAAAAACAGATCACCAATTGAAGCTTTATGAGTAACGGATACTTTATTCACAGCTAACAAGAGGGTGGAAGGAGCAGCCTTCCACACCTCAACCACACAAAATACAAGTATGACACGATGTTCTTCATAAAGAAATTTATAGAAGGAATAAATAGTTTGTGAATACTAAGTGCGCGTAAGAGCGGAAGTCATCCGTTTTAACAAGCAGCGTATTGCACTGATATGAAATGGCCTGCCCATTTAATTATTTAGGAATGGATAGATAAATTAAGATTTTGTACAAATAATGTTTTCATTTTTCTTCCTGGGCAGCACGGTGGCGCAGTGGGTAGCGCTGCTGCCTCGCAGTTGGCAGATCTGGGGACCTGAGGTTCGCTTCCCGGGTCCTCCCTGCGTGGAGTTTGCATGTTCTCCCCGTGTCTGCGTGGGTTTCCTCCCACAGTCCAAAGACATGCAGGTTAGGTGGACTGGCGATTCTAAATTGGCCCTAGTGTGTGCTTGGTGTGCTTGTGTGTGTCCTGCGGTGGGTTGGCACCCTGCCCGGGATTGGTTCCTGCCTTGTGCCCTGTGTTGGCTGGGATTGGCTCCAGCAGACCCCCGTAACCCTGTGTTCGGATTCAGCGGGTTGGAAAATGGATGGATGAATGGATTTTTCTTCCTCAATGGATTCTGACACCCCCAGGAACAGTTGCTCGCACACCCCCAATCGGGAAGCGCTGTGTTAGGGTTCCTCTGGTTTAACCTTTAAACTGCTATTGTTTTTTTACGTCCTTGTTTTATTTTTTAAAGTTGTTATTTATGTTTACTTTATTTTTAAATTAGTTTTCTTTATTGTTTGCTTTCTACGTGTGAAGGCTGCTTCTGCCATATCCCTTGTGTTCTGTGGGTGGTTCCCCAAGAGTCGGGGCCACCTGTCCATCACTGTCAAGGGACCGCCCCCTCAGTCAAGAAAGGCAGGCTGGGAATTGAAGTCCAGGGAGATTCATTCTGGTGAGATTTGTCACTCAGTCGTTTTCTAACCCACTTTAGTCTGAGGCCGGGTTTATACTTCACGGGGACGCCACTGCTACACAAGCGTTGTCCTGTTTATACTTTACGTAAATCTGGAAGATTCCACCAGGTGGCATTCAAGTGTGAGATAGTAGGAAAACGTTCGGCTTCCCAGTGTTGTGAATTGCTTGAAACATCCATTAAAAAACCTCACCACAATATCTCTGAGAAGGATGTTTAATGCAGTGGTTCTCAAACTGTGGGGTGGGCCCCCCTGGGGGGGGGGCGCGAAGTAACAAAAAGGGGGGGGCGCGAAGATGTGAAAAAAAGAAAACAAGAATTGAAAATATGAAAAATCCATCTATTGGAACCAAAACAAATGAACTTAAACTACATTCTGATACTAGAAAAATGAATACAGAGTTAGATAAATGTCGATAAAAGTTAAGTAGGTAAAATAAAATATGCATCTATGATATATCATTAATTAAAAAAGAACAAATTGGTATTAGTGGGCTCCTTTCAAAAAAAACTTAGGGGGGGCACGATTAAAACTGTTATGAAGAAAGAAGAGAAACGCTGGTTTAATGATTAAATCCATCAATCCAGGGATGTGCCCCTTCCAACTAGCACTGGCCGTGAAAACGATCCCTGGATGGGGCATCAGCTCATGGCAAGGTGAACACACACACACACACACACACTGGCATCATTTTAGTGTCACCAAATCCCCCAAACCTGCATGTCTTTGAGAGGACACTGGAGCCCACTGTGCAAACCCACCAGGAAAACATGCAAACTCCAGGCAGGGAACACCAGAGACAGGACCACCTCTCCGCCACTGTGCCACCCCCATATGTGACATTATTATCAGTATTCATTATTTAAACAAAGTTAATGACTTATCTGTAAAATGCAACACACACACTTTAATGCATTTCATCATGAGAGTGACATCAAGTGTAAATCTAAGGATTCTAAATGTGCAGAGAGCTGGGATATCAAACATGTAATGTGTTCTGTGTGGTGGTCTATTGCTGCTGTCAGGTCAGGAGGAAGCCCCCGAAGCTCGTAGCGATTAACTGGGTCGGTTTTAAGATGACATTTATGATAGTCTACTTTAATGATAAAATAAACCATGGGATTGGCTCCAGCAGACCCCCTTGACCCTGTAGTTAGGATATAGCGGGTTGGAAAATGGATGGATGGATGGATTATTATTATTATTATTATTACTAGGCAGGGTTTGTCTTATGGGATTTCCCCCTCTAGTGGGCATCTTTGGAACTGTTTGGGACTTGTGAGCTTGTGACTGAGTTCACAACAAATTCATACCTATATGTTCAGTTACTGTATGGAAGCATTTGTAAACATTAATTTACATGATTGGCTCCAGCAGACCCCCGTGACCCTGTAGTTAGGATATAGCCAGTTGGAAAATGGATGGATGGATGGATAATAATAATTCTTTGTATTTATATAGCGCTTTTCTCACTACTCACAGCGCTCAGCAATTGCAGGTTAAGGGCCTCGCTCAAGGGCCCAATAGAGCAGAGTCCCTATTGGCATTTACGGGATTCGAACCAGCAACCTTCCGATTGCCAGGGCAGATCCCTAACGTCAGAGCCACCAGTCCACCTAAATTAAAGTGGACATTTTGAGATTCAAGCTGTGATTTCCACTTTAATCACAAACTACACCTTGTCACTGTGTCCTTCATTTTTTTATCTGTGTGGCTCAAATATGCTGCTGTACATTCTGATGCTGTTGTGACGGTGCAAGGCACAGAAGATGGCATGCGAGACTTTTAAAACGTATCACGTCATTACGATGGGGAATATGCGACGCTTGAATATAAAAGCACCACGAATGCATCTGTATGTCAGCATTTTGCTTCACCACATCGAACCGTTCATCAAACATCGAAGCGCGCACATCGATCTCGTAGGATCCGCACAGAGGCTTTGGGTCACATGTCGATAGTAAACTGAGACCCTAACGTCACGTGCAGACTTTTATCACAATGCGCCCCCCCAACTTTTTGCTTTTACTGCAACTCAACATTGAGGAGGTTGTTGACTGCACTACTGACTATATCAACTTCTGTATGGACATTGTAGTTCCAGTAAGAACTGTACACTGCTATGCTAACAACAAGCCATGGATTACAAGTGACATCAAGGGCCTTTTGAAGCAGAAGAAAAGGGCTTTTAAAGACGGTGATCAGCATGAGCTCAAGCACGTGCAGAAGGAACTCCGAGTCCAGCTCAGGGCGGCGAAGGAGCAGTACAGGAGAAAGCTGGAGCAGAAGTTGCAGAATAACAACATGAAGGAAGTGTGGGATGGGATGAAGATCATCACTGGCTGCAGCTCGAAGCGGGGTACCACCATCGAGAGAGACGTGAAGAGAGCAAACCAAATGAACAAATTCTTTAACAGGTTTGACCACCCTAACCCACTCTCACTCTCACCTCGGAGTACTGCACCCTCCACACATCCTTCTGCTGATACCAGCATAGGACAGACATCCCCACCCACAATTACAGCAGCGCAGGTGAGCAGAGAGCTGAGGAGACTTCATGCCAGCAAAGCAGCAGGTCCAGATGGAGTATCGCCACGACTGCTGAAGGTCTGTGCATCAGAGCTGAGGGGTCCTCTACAGTGCATCATCAACCTGAGCCTGGAACAGGGGAGAGTCCCGAGGCTTTGGAAAACATCTTGTATCACCCCAGTCCCAAAGGTATCACGTCCTGGTGAGCTGAATGACTTCCGGCCTGTCGCTCTGACGTCACATGTGATGAAGACCATGGAGCGGCTGCTGCTTCACCACCTGAGGCCACAGGTCCGCCACACCCTCGACCCTCTGCAGTTCGCATACCAGGAGAAGATGGGAACGGAGGATGCCATCATCTACATGCTACACCGATCCCTCTCCCACTTGGACAGAGGCATTGGTGCTGTAAGAATTATGTTTCTGGACTTCTCTAGCGCCTTCAACACAATCCACCCTCTGCTCCTTAGGGACAAGCTGACAAAGATGGAAGTAGATACATACCTGGTGGCATGGATCGTGGACTATCTTACAAACAGACCTCAGTATGTGCGTCTTGGGAACTGCAGGTCTGACATTGTGGTCAGCAACACAGGAGTGCCGCAGGGGACTGTACTTTCTCCGGTCCTGTTAAACCTATATACATCGGACTTCCAATACAACTCAGAGTCTGCCATGTGCAAAAGTTCGCTAACGACACTGCTATCGTGGGCTGCATCAGGAGTGGGCAGGAGGAGGTGTATAGGGACCTAATCAAGGACTTTGTTAAATGGTGCCACCTATACCTGAACAGCAGCAAAACCAAGGAGCTGGTGGTGGATTTTAGGAGGCCCAGGCTCCTCATGGACCCCGTGATCATCAGAGGTGACTGTGTGCAGATGGTGCAGACCTATAAATACCTGGGAGTGCAGCTGGATGATAAACTGGACTGGACTGTCAATACTGATGCTCTGTGTAAGAAAGGACAGAGCCGACTATACTTCATTAGAAGACTGGCGTCCTTCAACATCTGCAATACGATGCTGCAGATGTTCTATCAGATGGTTGTGGCGAGCGCCCTCTTCTACGCCGTGGTGTGCTGAGGAGGCAGCATAAAGAAGAGGGACGCCTCATGCCTGGACAAACTAGTGAGGAAGGCAGGCTCTATTGTAGGCATGGAGCTGGACAGCTTGACATCTGTGACGGAGTGACGGGCGCTGAGCAGACTCCTGTCAAGCATGGAGAATCCACTGCATCAATGACTTAAGTTAAGTTGTGACCCAATGAGAAATTTGTGGGTTGTGACACAAGCCGAAGACGGGATGACGTAAGGAGCCTGGAGGAGGAACATGAGGTCTGATGAGGTGTCCCAGTAGAGCCGTTAAAGGTGGAAAGGCACAGAGTCGGGCCGCTTCAGAGGACACCCCCAGATCGAGCCAAGAGGCCGAGTCTGAGCGTTATATCGTTTGCTCATACCGCGGCCAGGAATTCATTCACAGCTGACTGGTGACTCATATGCTGCTCACACGCCATGCCGGCAGCACATAACAGATAAGCTGCAATGGGAAGTCTGAAGTTCTACATCTGCCTACACAGGATGGATCTCTTGGCACCCCAGAGGGGCACCGGGAACCAAGCCAGATCAGAGTGGGCCAAGTGGGTGTACCTCTTGACACAAACCAGTGGAAGAGGGGATGGGGAAGAGACCCCAGAGGCAGTCCCGCGTGTGACATTAGCTGCTTCAAAAACAACTTCTTTCTTATGTAAGGATGAAAACAAACAATAGCAGACACACAAGAGCCAGAAGCCTCACTTGGACATTCAAAGCAGCCGTCCAGCCTGCGGTGAACACAAAGCATGTGCAGCTGCGCGGCTCACGAGATAAACATGAGCGCATAGCTGGGGAATCCAGTCCAGCCCAGTGAGGTCCGCCGAGCCAATTAGGACTCATTGTCCAGTAATGAGAAACAGAAACGCTTCTTCAAACTTAGGAGAAAAAAATAAATAAATAATAGAAAGAAAGGACAGAATACTCAGTCATGGAAACTGATGGCCGGAAAACAACGAGGAGAGCCTGAGGGCACATGGAGGACGGCACTCGAGAAGCTGGACGTTAGTAACAGACTCGAGGACTGGAATGTCCTGAATGGGGTACGTCTGTGGAGGAAGACCACCCCGCTGGACATCAGTGACCGGGAAGAGGAGGTTGTGCATGGACCACAAGCCTCAATCTCCACTCTGCCTATGCCTGTGGTGCCCATCACTAACTTAACTGGTCAGCGCAATGCCCACCATGGGGTCAGTGTGCTTACAGGGGTGATATTTCTGGTTGGCAGTAGAATCCTCTGGACAGGATCTCTTATGCTTACTTCATTTGTGTTGAATCAACCAAGTGACAACCTCGTCGAGATGTTTATTTACCTCAGTGGTGACATTCGTGTCTCTGGTGACTCTTCCTATAAAGTCAGATTGGGAGAGCATGGAGGAGTCATGAGGTCGCTATAAAGGTATGTGTGGCGCACCTGATATCTCTGTAAAAGGACGAAGGTCCAAGTCTTAAGAGTCCTGGTGCTCCCTGTTTGTACGACATGGACACTAACCAGCGACCTGAGATGAAGACTGGACTCCTTCAGTACTGTGTCTTTTCAGAGGGTCCTTGGGGGCCACTGGTGTGACACTGTGTTGCTCATGAAGTCCAGAATGAGACACATGACCTGCATTGTGAGGGAGCGTCAGTTACGGCACTTCGGCCATGTTGCACAATTACTTGAGGGTGATCTGGCTCAGATCTGGACCAGAGTGGCTGGACCAGGCCAAGGGGATGCCCACGTAACACCTGGCTGCGGCAGATAGAGGGTCATTTTCGGAGGGTGGGACTGGACCAGGATCCTGAGCTGTTTTGTCGTGTGGTGGGTACAACAACATGCTGTACCAGTGCAGGCCACCCTACCTGACCTGAATCTACCAAGCCTACCTAATTTGGACTGGTAGAAGAGCCCACCTACTGATTGAAAGGTGTTGTATCAGAGCCAGTGCTGTCTTTCCCGTTTACTCTTGTTTTAATGTTTGTTCCACCATTCAGATTTGGGCTGTCCGGGCACTTTTTCCTTCCTTTATCTGTCAACCATTCAGATAAAGACCCCAGTCCAAAATGGGCCATTCAAACATAACTAAAACGCAATTAGAAACCCTTCTGGAATAAGGGTCAGCTGACAACCTCTTAACAGCAGATTATTAAAAAAATCAGTGTGGGTGGCTCACGATCGTACAAGAGGGCATCTTAGTCCAATGGTGTTCAATTGACGAAACCTGCAAATGGTGCCCACCATCACCTGATGACCTGAAAATGGGGCTCAGGAGCCAACTCAAGCCTTCATTATCAATCTATCAATCAATAAAACAAAAGGCATGGAGCATCCTCACACATGAAGTTACATGGAGTGAACCTGGTCAGCTGTGATGTTCAGATAGGCCTTGAAGTGCAGATGTTATTATGAAATTGTTGTGGGTGGTTCACGGGGTCACACACATGGGCTTGGGAAGACAGCTGGAAGGACCAAAGAAAGGGAATTCTGTGCCAGGCCAGGGGTGGCAGGGGATACTAATTCTGCATCTGTTACCTCTGCAGACTGAATACTGGAAATCCTGCCCGAGTTCGATGACGCCACTTCTGGTAAACCCACTCCCCCCACCCCCACCCATATGACATCACTTCCAGTTCTGCCACCCCCCCCAATATGATGTCACTTCTGGTTCTGCCCAACCCCCAATAACATCAGTTCTGGTTCCGGCCCCTACGACATCACCTTCGCCGACCTGCCTTAAAACCCAGATGATCTCCTTCTGTAATCAGTTCTGTTTTGGACTCAAACCTCTTCACTATTCTGCAACATAATTTGCATTAAGCTTACGGGTGGCTGCCCCAAAACCTTTTTCCATGTTCATTTCACAACGGTCACCCTAGAGGTCATCTCAGTCCATCATTGCCCAATTGATAAGCCACACAAATGGTGCCCACCATTACATGATGACCTGAAAATGGGACGCAGGAGGCAACTCAAGGCTTCATATCAATCAATCAATCAAACATATGACGTGGTTCATCCTCACACTTGTGAACTTGGTCAGCTGTGATGTTCAGATTGGCCTGGATGTGCAGTTATTAGTAAATTGTTCATGGCCACCCTAGAGGTCAGTCAATCAGCGTTCAACAGATAGGCCCCACAAGTGGTGTCCATCATCACATGTGGACCCAAAAGATGAGGCTCTGGGGGTAAGTCATCAATCAAATGTGTGACGTGGTGCATCGTCCATCTGACTGTGGATGACGGGGTAAGCTTGATCAGAAAGTGATCATTAGATAGGTCTGGACATTCAGATATTATTACTAAATCGGTGTGGGTGGCTCATGGTCATCCTAGAGGGTGATAGATAGATAGATAGATAGATAGATAGATAGATAGATAGATAGATAGATAGATAGATAGATAGATAGATAGATAGATAGATAGATAGATAGATAGAATTTGGTATAGTAGGCAGGATTAGATAGATAGATAGATAGATAGATAGATAGATAGATAGATAGATAGATAGATAGATAGATAGATAGATAGATAGATAGATACTTTATTAATCCCAAGGGTTATTATAATTATAATTATTATTATTAGGGTATCCTAATCATATCAGTTTAATAGGCATTCAAATCGGTGTGTCCATCATCATGGCTGTGCCACCTTTGGCCATCAGAAGAGCATTCAATTATCTAGTCAAGGATTTTGATTCTTTATTTAGGAATTCTGTACTTTATGATAATGTCGTGCCATGGATGCCAGTTGGATAGCTACCAAGAGCCCTCTCCACGTCATCTCAAATTTGCTCCATAAAGGTGACATCTGTTCAGGCCACGGAAGCCATGAAAAATGTGCAGTGATGTTCATGACATGCAGACGTGACCCACAAGTTATTACTAAACTGGTAGCTCAAGGTGGAACTCCAGTCTTCATATCAATCAATCAATCAAACATGTGACATGGTGCATGACCATGCTGGTGCTGTCCATCCAAGAGTGAACTTGGTCAGCAGTGATGTTCAGAGAGGCCTTGACATTCAGATGTTATTACTAAATCAATGTGAGAGGCCCAAGGTCATCCTAGATGGTGTCTTAGTCCATCACTGTTCAACTGATAGGCCTTCCAATCGGTGTCCATCATCACAGCAGTGCCACCTATGGCCTTAACTTGTCTGGCCTTAATTCAGAAATTTCGTGCCTCACGGAAGTGACTGTCTTTGGTCATTGCTGCCAATTGGACAGATGTTAACGGCCCTTTCCTCCTTATCCTAAAGATGTCACACAGAGGTGACATCCCTGCAGGCCACTGCAGACATGAAGTTCATACAACACATGCAGGCGTTACCCTCTAATTATTACTAAGTTGGTGTGGGACGCGCACAGTCATCCTAGAGGGGGCATCTGTCCATCAGTGTCGAATTGATAGGAACTTCAAATGGTGACCATCACCACACGATGGCCCAAAAGACAACGTTCAGGGGGAAACTGAAGTTCTGATATCAATTAATTAATAAAACATGTGACATGGTGCTGTGGTATAGCAGGTCCTCAGCTCAAAAAGAGTGGATGATCTTAATAAATTATCAATTGGCCGGCTGCGGGGAGACGGTGGAGTGACTGGACATGAAGGTGCGGTCTTTCTCAATTGCTTCATTGGGTTCCTGTGGTGCGCGACTGAGACGCTGTGCCCATGGAGCCTTAAAAATGTTCTGCTGCAGGACCAGAAAAACGAAAGAGAAGAAACGAGGCTGGAGGTTAAAGAACGGAAGAAGACAGGCATGAGCGTGAAGGAGCTGGCAGACAGCAATGCTGCCCAAGGAGAGGCCAAGAGGATCACTCCTGTTGAGCAACCAGGGAGCAGATTGTGATTGTTATGCTCTGGAGTCTTCTCTTGCCAGGTGGAGCCAGTGACTGGCAGCGGTGGGAGGATGGCGCGGTTTTGGTGGGTAGAGCCTGGAAAGGCGGGAGCAGGGTCCGGTGGCTCCCTGTGGAACACTATGGACCATCGGCCACATTTGAAGGTCTGAGCCTGATGGTGGATGTCTCTCCGTGCTGCGAGGTCCGAGTAGGAGAAGCCGGAGAGGCGCTGGATTTTAAAGGGAAGCAAAATAGTAGGCAATGTTGTGTAATGGTTAAGGCTTTGGACTTGAAACCCTGATGCTGTGGGTTTGAATCCCCCTAAGGACGCTGTTTGACCATGAGCAAGTCACTTGACCTGCCCGGGCTCCACTTGGAAAACCAAAAGAAGTGTAACCAGTAGTATCATAAATGCTGTAAGTCGCCTTGGATAAAGGCGTTAGCCAAATAAGTTTGAGTCGCCCAGCTAAGACCTTCTCTGTTAGCTGAGCGGCTTTGCGTACCCATTGTTGATGGCTCACGACCTCGCTGCAAGGACAGAGAGACGTTTATTACATTAGCACGACAGTTTAGTCTGGTGAAGCTTTTTTTTTATATTTACCACATATGCTCACATATAAGTCGGGTCTTGAAACCTGAAAAATCGATCATAAAATCAGACCCTGACTTATACACCCATTCAAAAATGCGACACTTCTCGCCTCCTCCAATCTCGCACCAGTTTCTCAGACGCATTGAATTTTGCTGCAGCAGCGCACTTACCAATTCTATCGCCACTTCAACGACTTTTAATTTAAAACCAGCTTTATATTCTCTTCTAATGGAACGCTCCAATGTAGATAAGGGATGCTCTTATGATAAAGGGTGTGAGATACAAAAAACACACTTCACAACGCTTCGGAATAGTGCGGGTATCACCGTGTGGTCACGTGGGCACAATAGAGAGAGAGAGAAAGGTACTGTCAGAAGGGGTGGAGCCTGAGAAAGGGAGGTACTGTCAGAAGGGGTGGAGCCTGAAAGAGAGAGAGATAAAGGTACTGTCAGAAGGGGTGGAGCCTGAGAGAGAGAGAGAGGTACTATCAGAAGGGGCGGAGCCTGAGAAAGGGAGGTACTGTCAGAAGGGGTGGAGCCTGAAAGAGAGTAAGAAGGAGAGAGAAAGAGAGAGAGGGAGAGAGAAAGGTACTGTCAGAAGGGGCGGACCCTGAGAAAGGGAGGTACTGTCAGAAGGGGTGGAGCCTGAAAGAGAGAGAGATAAAGGTACTGTCAGAAGGGGTGGAGCCTGAGAGAGAGAGAAAGAGGGAGAGAGAGAGAGAGGTATTATCAGAAGGGGCAGAGCCTGAGAAAGGGAGGTACTGTCAGTAGGGGTGGAGCCTGAGAGAGAGAGAGTGAGAGGGAGAGAGAAAGGTACTGTCAGAAGGGGTGGAGCCTGAGAGAGAGAAAGAGAGAGGTACTATCAAAAGGGGCGGACCCTGAGAAAGGGAGGTACTGTCAGAAGGGGTGGAGCCTGAGAGAGAGAAAGAGAGAGGTACTGTCAGAAGGGGTGGAGCCTGAGAGAGAGAAAGAGAGATGTACTGTCAGAAGGGGCGGACCATGAGAAAGGGAGGTACTGTCAGAAGGGGTGGAGCCTGAGAGAGAGTAAGAAGGAGAGAGAAAGAGAGAGAGGGAGAGAGAAAGGTACTGTCAGTAGGGGTGGAGCCTGAGAGAGAGAAAGAGAGAGGTACTGTCAGAAGGGGTGGAGCCTGAGAAAGGGAGGTACTTTCAGAAAGGGTGGAGCCTGAGAAAGGGAGGTACTGTCAGAAAGGGTGGAGCCTGAAAGAGAGAGAGATAAAGGTACTGTCAGAAGGGGTGGAGCCTGAGAGAGAGAAAGAGGGAGGTACTGTCAGAAGTGGTGGAGCCTGAGAAAGGGAGGTACTGTCAGAAAGGGTGGAGCCTGAAAGAGAGAGAGATAAAGGTACTGTCAGAAGGGGTGGAGCCTGAGAAAGGGAGGTACTGTCAGAAGGGGCGGAGCCTGCGAGAGAGAAAGAGAGGTACTGTCAGAAGGGGTGGAGCCTGAGAGAGAGAGAGGCCATTCCTGCCACGGGCCTTCACTTTATATAGCGCGAGAGAGAAAGAGAGGTTAGGAGCACACGCTGATACAGCGCATGGCCACACCCACATAGACAAAAAAGGCCATTGCCCCGTGGTTAGTTTCTCAGGTGGGCGGACTTTAGCATATCATAATCTCTTGGACCAATAGCGCGAGTTTTTCGCTTTCGACTTATACGACCGACATTATAAAATACCAGAAATTATACGGTAAAATCAAGTCCCGACTTATCAGCGAGTATATATGGTAATAAATTTTTTTCTGCACACACGTTCAGTTTGCCACCATTACTATAATAGTACATTTAGCACCAAAGTGTACCGCTAACACGGGGGTGAGGACGTGGAAAGTGGGTGAAGTCAAAAGAGATGCAGCTGATAGGGGCGTCACCTTACGGGCCTCAGAATGTCTCAGGTCACTGAAACTGTCCTGACTGCAGCTGGACTCTGTTGATTGTGTGTGGCCTTGTGGTCTCGGGACCCCCGCCGATTTTTTTTTTTTTTTTTCTCCAGCTCTCGAGTTTTTTTTTTTTTTTCCTGTCCTTCCTGCCATTGGACCTTACTTTATTCTTTATTATTTAGTATTGCTTAACCTTATTTTTATATTTCTATTTGTTCCTTCCTCATCTTGTGAAGCACTTTTAGCAACGTGAAAATGTGATATAGAAATAAATGTTGTTGTTGTGTAACACCTGCTGTTTGGCTGCCTGGCACCAACCATCACGCCACATTCAAAGTCACCAAGACCACTTGTGGTTGCCCATCCGCTTGTATCACTTTCGCCGTTTTCCATGGACTCCTCCATTTCTGTCCACAGGGTTTCACATCGCCGGTCATTTTTTCGGTTTCTGCTCTACTCCTCCGTTAACGATTGAAGTGATTGTGCGTGTAACGCCTGCAAGAACAGCTGTTTGTCTGCCTGGCACCAACCATCATGCCACTTTCAAAGTCATTAAGACCACTTGTCTTGTCCATTCCAGTATCCAGATGGCCACTAATTTAGGCAGAGAAAGGACATTCTGATGCCACCTGCCGTCACATAGCAGAATGGAGGATTTGGGTGAGGATGGAGAGTGCGGGTACCTACTAAACTGGCATCCCAGTTGCTACTTTTCATCTGAAGTGTGTCCCTTGGCACTCTTTGGGGTTGAGGGGCAGCCCTTATCTTCAAAGATGGAGGAAAGAGCCCTTCCAAGTGTACACTTCTCCAAATGAACACAGAATGGTTGTCTTCCTTATGTCAAAAACCTTTGCCCAGTAGGGTACAAAACTAGTATAAAATAGCAAAATACAGCATTAAAATCATTAATTTATTTTATATAGTGCCTTTTACATTAAGGAAACACAGTCAAACACGTAGAGTACCATGCAATGTCCCTGCTGCTGGTTACAGTTATTGAGTCATATGGCGCCTTACCAAGGAACATGTGACTAACCCGCTGCTTGTGCGTTATATAGCTCCTTCTACGATGAGCACCGTGCCAGGGTACTTCACAATCTTTCATCTTAACAGCCAGAATTGCTTAATGGGTCTCAAAAAGGAAGAAGCAATGGGGCGGGGGGCTGGGGGGGTGGGCTGGAGGCGCCTGCTAAATAAACCCAAATTGTGGAAAATTGCAGCAGCTTTACATTCGCGCCTGAGAAAGGTGCACTTGCTTGGAGCCGATCCAGTCAGCCCGACTGACACCCCACCTAACTACAACAGAAAGCTGGGGTCCGCTGCCAAGATGCATCAGAGCTAAAGGCCACCCTCCCCTCTGCCAAACAAATGTAACCGATTAGGCTGCCCGGGGGGGACGCTATACGTCTGCTGAGCTAGCAAAGTTACAAGAAAGAAAGAAAGAAAGAAAGAAAGAAAGAAAGAAAGAAAGAAAGAAAGAAAGAAAGAAAGAAAGAAAGAAAGGCATGAGTGTGAATTAAAAAGAAGAAAGGAATTCTGATAAAGCTGACAGGCTGCCGGGTTTGACTCGCCCCTCGCCCTCAGCTGTAGATGTTAACGAGACCCTCGACCAGGAGGTGCGCTTTAATTGCTGAGCATCTGGCGTGTAAAGTGTGCGCCTGGAGGAACACGGAGCCAAAGCTCTAATTGAATTGGCCCTCTGTGGCATGCCACTTGCCAGCTGGCACATTACAGGAGTCAAATGAGGTTCTACTGCTTATACTGCTCTGCCCATGGACCCCCTCAGAACCCCCTTTACTGCTGCCCGTCTCCACATACTGCTCTGTTCCGCGCCCCCCGACTCCTGCTCCGTCTCATTGAGTGCACATCCCGTGTAGTCTATTGGCCTTGTCACCCCACTTGTCACCCCAGGTGCTGCCCTGCTCACACCTCAGTGTACAGTTTGACACACAACCTCTTCTGTTGCACCGCTTTGTGCTCCGAACTCTGCCCTATTTATGGGGAGCTCATTGTCACATGCCCATGCCATTCTCTGGTGCCAGGACTGGTGACTGGTTTGAAAGGCACTATATTACAGGTTAATAGGGTCCCTAGTGTCACAGGTATGGAGCAGAGTCAAATTCTTAGTTACATGAGATCATCAGAATGCAACACAATGTGATTAGTGATTGATAAGACATGAAAGGTGCCATATATACAGTTACAGGGTCTTTATTGCCCACTGTACAGAGTGAGACTTGCACTGGCACCACTCTCCAACACTATGATTAGTGACAGACAGATATGACAGTCTCTATATAATAGACAGACAGAGAGATAAATGTTAAATGTGCTATATTATAGACGGAGATAGAAAGGGGCTACAGAATACAGTGATCGATAGATACGTAAGGCACTATATAAGAGATTCATAGGGTCCTTATTGCCCGGTGTACAAAGTGAAATTCTTACTTGCATGTGCTAATCAATATGCAACACGTTGGCATTCTCTGATAGATAGATAGATAGATAGATAGATAGATAGATAGATAGATAGATAGATAGATAGATAGATAGATAGATAGATAGATAGATATTTTAGTATAGTCGGCAGGATCAGAACATTAGATAGATAGATAGATAGATAGATAGATAGATAGATAGATAGATAGATAGATAGATAGATAGATAGATAGATAGATAGATAGATAGATAGATAGATAGATATTTTAGTATAGTCGGCAGGATCAGAACATTACATAGATAGATAGATAGATAGATAGATAGATAGATAGATAGATAGATAGATAGATAGATAGATAGATAGATATTTTAGTATAGTCGGCAGGATCAGAACATTACATAGATAGATAGATAGATAGATAGATAGATAGATAGATAGATAGATAGATAGATAGATAGATAGATAGATAGATAGAAAGAACATTATCTCCATGGTTAATGACTGATAGATATGAAAGGCACTATATAGCAGACAGCTAGACAGATGGATGGAATATAAAAGGTTATTGTCTTGAGTATGGACTGAAATTCCTATTTGCACACAGTAATCAACATGGAGCCCATCACCAGGAATACTCACTGCTCGATATCACGGACAGCATAGATGCCAAGGAGAACGGGCTGGCATCCCAACTGGGATGGAGAGTGAACCAGTATGCACCCGGGAGTTCATACTGGAAAGACAGCGCGGACAGCCGGGATAGTTGGTGATCCTTACCCCAGTTGGGATAAAAAGCTAATGGATGGACTGGGCAAACATGGATATTTTCCACCCACACAATAGATGGCAGCGTCCCTCCAGGCTGGACCCAGTTAAGACTCCCACAGGGCTGCATGGGAATGGGAGTTTAGAAGAGCAGCCCTGTTGGGGTCCTCGGGTGCAGCAAGAAGACGCTGTCTGGCGAAGACTTTACTGCTGCGACAGTAGAAGCATTCCTGTGTCTCCTTGGTCGAGTCAGAGTCGGAAGACAGCAGGTGACACTCACCTGAACGTAGGAAAGAAGGAAGAGAGGCGCAAGAATCTTGTGTTTTGTACTTGAGTAGCTGGTCTGTGTTCGTTAGGAAAAATGTTGGTGACAAATAAAGTCTTTAATTTGAACCTCGAGCCATACTGGGTGGCACTGTGTCTATGGTTTGTGGCTCAGTGGCGCCCCCTTGTGGGAACAGGCGCTACAGAACAGGTTTACAGCTTCCTGTTTGCCCGGTGTATTGTACAGAGTGAAACTCCGTCCTGCGTGTGCCACTGCCCCGTTGACCCTGCCCGCTAAGCCACCTGCCATCCCCCCGTGTCCACTCCAATTGTTACTCCCAAGTTTTGTACCCACTCACCCCAGCACCAATCAGACTCACTGCCTCGGTTGCCACTTCTCTTTATCATTTTCTTTGTTGCTCTGCTTACTCCTCTACTTTCTCCTCCAGTTTTAAGCCCACCCAAGTACTCCAGTGCCGCCCCGCTTTTACAAAGAGCCCCAGAAATTAAAACAGGGGCAGCAAGGCTGAAACAGAGAGAGAGGCCACCCTGAAAAGACGGGACGCTGACTGGTCACTGTTAGTAGAAAGAAACAGAGGAACGTCAGGGGATTAACAGGAATGGACGCCCAAACAAACGACTTCCAGACTTCTTGATTAAGGAGCAGAAGACTCTTGAAGAAGCCAATCGGTGTGGACGAGGAAGATGAGATTGCGTGACAAAGTCGCTGTAGATGCCAGGCCTGCAAATGACTTCCCGTCAGCGCTGATAAGCAAAACACTTTAAAACACAAATAGAGTAACGTGGCCTCAAGCTCAAGGGGTCATTACTGTCCCATCAAGGAAAAACGAAACCTGCAGTGGAGAGCGAAATGCAGCCAAGTGGAGGCGGTGGCATGGAAAGGCCAAACGGTCACCAAGGCCAGTGGTGGTGTGAAGTTTAAAGGGCCAGAGTCAAAGTCAACGACATTTAGAGTCACTGATTTCTGTGACCAAAGCAGGGGGAAAAAAATTTTTTAAAACTGGCCAACCCTCCTAACTGTCCAGCCACACAATCTTCATTAGTCTGGGCAGCTCACATTGACCAGCTACTAAAAGCCGGGCAGCTCCAAGTGCCCAGGTCATGAAAATTGAGCGTTTCACTGTGACCACTCACTTCTCAAATCCGGGCACACATGAGCAGCCTCCTGCCAGCCTGAAGTGGGCAGCTCATAACGGCTGCTTACTTTTGAAAGCCAGGCAGCTCAAAATGACCAAGTGCTTGGAAGGTGGGCATCTGAACCAGTGACCAACTGAATCAGAAAACCAGACAGCTGACATCGACCACTCACTACTGCTCAGAGGCGTTCACCTCCTTCAATTTATTTAGGGACATTGTGACACTTTTTGTCACACTACTCTTCTTAACAGATTATCTTCGATTGGCATTACCCGCACTCCACTAGATTGGTTCAGATCCTACCTCTCAGGCCGCACCACCGCTGATTTACTTCAGGTGGGCTCAGTCCTGGGGCCCCTCCTTATTATTTTTTACCTCCTTCCCCTTGGTAATCAAGTTAAATCAAGTTGGGGAGCATGCGCTGGTACACTGCATTGCTGCACCCACTACATGGCGAAACAACTCAGTATCCCGGTTGGCAACCTCCCAGGCAGACACGCAGTCCAGTTCCACCCTCCGGAAATGACCCTCTATCTGCCATAGCCAGGTGTTACGTGGGCGACCCCTTGGCCTGGTCCAGCCACTTGGGCCCCCAACAATGAGGATCTTACGAGTCGGATTACCCTCAGGGAAACGCGCCACATGGTCGTAGGGCCATAACTGATGCTCCCTCACCATGCAGGTCATGCGCCTCATTCGGGACTCTATGAGCAACACAAGCCGTGGTGAGTCTCGGCGAGGGAGACATTTTATTCGCAGCTTTGCTCGGTGGTTGATGGGTGCCCACGAGGTGACATTCCTCTGGTCATGGGTGACTTCAATGCAACCACTGGCACTGACAGGGCTGGCTATGAGGATTGTCTCGGCCCCCATGGGTCTGGTTACCGTGGTGAAAGTGGCTCCATGTTCCTTGACTCTGCAAAAGGTCAGGGGCTGCAAATCGCTGGATCCTGGTTCCAGTGCCCTGAACCGCATCGTTGGACTTGGTTCTCCAATACTGGTGGTGCGGTGAAGGAGATGGATCACATCCTCGTGGGCAGACGCTGGAGGCTCTTGCAAAACTGCAGGGTCTACAGAAGTGCCCAGTTTGTGAATTCTGACCACAGACTTGTTGTTGCTACTCTTGGGATCCATCTTAGGTTCAGTAGGTTACCACCTACTAGGAAAATGAGCCTGGACTTGGCCAGACTCCAAGACCAGGCTGTTTCTAATGAGTTTGCATGCAGTTTGTGTGAGGAACTTTCAGATTTGGGCACGACTGCCGATCCTAATGTGATGTGGGAGACCTTCTGTGACAAGACCCTGAAGGTTGCTGAGGGTTGTGTTGGTGTTACCGGTGTTGTTTCATCTCGCAGTGCACCCTGGATATCATCGAGAGGAGTCACAGTACACGGCTCAATGGCAACTCTGGTCTGTACCGGGAACTGAGAGGGACGGCTGCGAGGGCTCTGAGGGCAGATAAAGAGGCATTTGTTAGAAGAATCTCTGAGCAGGTGACACACCATCTGTGGTCTAGCGACCCACATCCTACTTACAGAGGAATCGAAGCATTACGCACCTAAGGCCACAGGTCTGCCACGCCCTCGACCCTCTGCAGTTCGCATACTAGGAGAAGGTGGGAGCGGAGGATGCCATCATCTACATGCTACACTAATCGCTCTCCCACTTGGACAGAGGCAGTGTAGCTGTAAGAATTATGTTTCTGGACTTCTCTAGCACCTTCAACACCATCCAACCTCTGCTCTTTAGAGACAAGCTGACAGAGATGGGAGTAGATTCATACCTGGTGGCATGGATCGTGGACTATCTTACAGACAGACCTCAGTATGTGCGTCTTGGGAACTGCAGGTCTGACATTGTGGTCAGCAGCACAGGAGCGCCACAAGGGACTGTACTTTCTCCGGTCCTGTTCAGCCTATATACATCAGACTTCCAATACAACTCAGAGTCCTGCCATGTGCAAAAGTTCGCTGACGACACTGCTATGGTGGGCTGCATCAGGAGTGGGCAGGAGGAGGAGTATAGGATCCTAATCAAGGACTTTGTTAAATGGTGCGACTCAAACCACCTACAACTGAACACCAGCAAAACCAAAGAGCTGGTGGTGGATTTTAGGAGACACAGACCCCTCATGGACCCCATGATCATCAGAGGTGACTGTGTGCAGAGGGTACAGACCGATAAATACCTGGGAGTGCAGCTGGATAATAAATTGGACTGGACTGCCAATAGTGATGCTCTGTGTAAGAGAGGACAGAGCCGGTTATGCTTCCTTAGAAGGCTGGTGTCCGTCAACATCTGCAATAAGATGCTGCAGATGTTCTATCAGACGGTTGTGGCGAGCGCCCTCTTCTACGCAGTGGTGTGCTGGGGAAGCAGCATAAAGAAGAGGGACGCCTCACGCCTGCACAAACTGGTGAGGAAGGCAAGCTCTATTGTAGGCACGGAGCTGGACAGTTTAACATCCGTGGCAGAGCGACGGGCGCTGAGCAGACTCCTGTCAGTCATGGAGAATCCACTGCATCCACTGAACAGGATCATCTCCAGACAGAGGAGCAGCTTCAGCGACAGACTGCTGTCACCATCCTGCTCCACTGACAGACTGAGGAGATCGTTCCTGCACCATACTATGTGACTCTTCAATTCCACCGGGGGGTAAACGTTAACATTATATAAAGTTATTGTCTGTTATACCTGCATTGTTATCACTCTTTAATTTAATATTGTTAGTATCAGTATGCTGCTGCTGGAGTATGTGGATATCCCCTTGGGATTAATAAAGTATCTATTATATAGTGCCTTATCTATCTGTTTATTTATTATATAGTGCCTTATCTGTCTATCTATCTATCTATCTATCTATCTATTTATTATATAGTGCCTTATCTATCTATTTATTTAATATATAGTGCCTTATCTATCTATCTATTTATTTATTATATAGTGCCTTATCTATCTATTTATTATATAGTGTCTTATCTATCTATCTATCTATTTATTTATTATATAGTGCCTTATCTATCTATTTATTATATAGTGCCTTATCTATCTATCTATTTATTTATTATATAGTGCGTTACTTATCTATTTATTATATAGTACCTTATCTATCTATCTATTTATTTATTATATAGTGCCTTATCTATCTATTTATTATATAGTGCCTTATTTATCTATTTATTTATTATATAGTGCCTTATCTATTTATCTATTTATTTATTATATAGTGCCTTATCTATTTATTATATAGTGCATTATCTATTTATTTATTTATTTATTATTTAGTGCCCTATCTATCTATCTATTTATTATATAGTGTCTTATCTATATATCTATTTATTTATTATATAGTGCCTTATCTACTTTCACCTCTGTTTTTATGGATTATTTATTTAATTACATATTTTGATGCACTGCACTATTTATTTGGACACTTGTTTTGTTGATTTTAATAAAAGCACTTTGGCACTTTTAGCACCATCCCCTTGCTTTGTTGTGCCTCACTGCCCAGCTCATCGGTGACATTATCGACGGTGTCGGGTTCAGGGCTCCCGGAAGGACGATGGGAGCGTGGAGCAAACTCGCATCATCACAGTGTCCTTGAGTGTTTAGAAAGGTGCCTATGAATAAATAAAATGTATTATTATTATGATTAAGAGCCTTGGCCTCCATTTTTGGGCCTATGCAGGCACAAAGCCTGTCGTTTGAGTGAGGGTCTAGACCTGGATACATATTCTTTGTTCATAAATCTTTACTGATAAAATGGGAACTTTTCTTGTTGTTTGGGGGCCATAGGTTTTATTTTTATTTCCTTTCTTTAATTTCTGAGTTTTTGATATTTAAAGTCTGTTCATTTTTGCTGGGTATGGGCGGGCTGAAGGCCTGCTTCTGGAGTTTAGGGGAAGGCTGTGGAGCAACTGAGGCCAACGTCTAGAGGCAAAGCCTTCACTCTTGAGTTGTTAGAGGTACTTTGGGATTATCATCCATGCAAGGACAGGGACACATTGTGGGGGGCAAAATATAAAAGAAGACCCAGAGGGGATTTTTAGGAGCTTTGAGCACAGGAAAGGTGCTGCAGAACTAAAATAAATGTATTACTACTCCGTCTCCAGACCAGTGACACTCTTTGGACATTCAGCAGATCTGAACCTCACAGACGCAGGGCTGAGACTTGAACCTGGGACTCTGGAAGTGTGAGGCTGTGACGACTGAACTGCCACATCACCACTCTAGGACGGTCCGTGTTTGTTTCTTTAAATTCCATACAGGAAAACCCCCACAAACCCTCAGATTCATAAATGCACTCAATGACACTGAGCTGGGGCTCCTGGGCACTTCAGGGGGTCCCACTTGTCCTGATTTTCAGGGTCAGTTCTGGTCAAACCGACCAAGACAAGTGTGCTCAGAAGGGATATAAAACTTTAATGAGCTGTAAAAGGCAGATGGGATGGGGGGGGGGGGTCTTCACTGAAAAAAAAGGGCAGACAAACATTCATGTGATGACCCAAAGAAAGCCCACCCTGATACAGGAGGGACACACGGCCTCCTCTGTGTCCGTCTGTGGTTGAGTTTATTTAGTTTGGGATTTTCGGTGTAGCCTCCAGTCATTGATGGAGTGTGCAGAAGAAATTCATCGGAACTGGAGCTTCCATGGGGGACCACCGTGTCCTAAACACTGGCTACAATATACAGTTCTGTGAAAAAGAACGTCTCCTTTTAACAAATGTGGACGTATCAAGATGTGATCTTCATTTAAACAGCATCTACAGATGAAGGTTATGTGATTTAACAAACATCGGGTCACATTTACATCATGTACTCCATGGTATAATTAAATATGTGTCACCTAATGGGCTGACTGGCTCTGCCACTGGCAAATAGACGGGGCACCAGAACGGGTAGGAGAGAAAGTTACACGTTGATTCATGTATTAAACATACAGTGCGCCCGGAAAGTATTCACAGCGCATCACTTTTTGCACATTTTGTTATGTTACAGCCTTATTCCAAAATGGATTCAATTAATTTATTCCTCAGAATTCTACACACAACACCCCATAATGACAACGTGAAAAAAGTTTACTTGAGGTTTTTGCAAATTTATTAAAAATAAAAACACTGAGAAAGCACATGTCCATAAGTATTCACAGCCTTTGCCATGAAGCTCCAAATTGAGCTCAGGTCCATCCTGTTTCCCCTGATCATCCTTGAGATGTTTCTGCAGCTTCATTGGAGTCCACCTGTGGTCAATTCAGTTGACTGGACATGATTTGGAAAGGCACACACCTGTCCATAGAAGGTCCCACAGTTGACAGTTCATGTCAGAGCACAAACCAAGCATGAAGTCAAAGGAATTGTCTGTAGACCTCCGAGACAGGATTGTCACGAGGCACAAATCTGGGGAAGGTTACAGAAAAATTTCTGCTGCTTTGAAGGTCCCAATGAGCACAGTGGCCTCCATCATCCATAAATGGAAGAAGTTCAAAACCACCAGAACTCTTCCTAGAGCTGGCTGGCCATCTAAACTGAGCGATCGGGGGAGAAGGGCCTTAGTCAGGGAGGTGACCAAGAACCCGATGGTCACCATGTCAGAGCTCCAGAGGTCCTCTGTGGAGAGAGGAGAACCTTCCAGAAGGACAACCATCTCTGCAGCAATCCACCAATCAGGCCTGTATGGTACAGTGGCCAGACGGAAGCCACTCCTTAGTAAAAGGCACATGGCAGCCCGCCTGGAGTTTGCCAAAAGGCACCTGAAGGACTCTCAGACCATGAGAAAGAAAATTCTCTGGTCTGATGAGACAAAGATAGAACTCTTTGGTGTGAATACCAGGCGTCATGTTTGGAGGAAACCTGGCACCGCTCATCACCAGGCCAATACCATCCCTACAGTGAAGCATGGTGGTGGCAGCATCATGCTGTGGGGACTGGGAGACTAGTCAGGATAAAGGGAAAGATGACTGCAGCAATGTACAGAGACATCCTGGATGAAAACCTGCTCCAGAGCGCTCTTGACCTCAGACTGGGGCGACGGTTCTCTTTCAGCAGGACAACGACCCTAAGCACACAGCCAAGATATCAAAGGAGTGGCTTCAGGACAACTCTGTGAATGTCCTTGAGTGGCCCAGCCAGAGCCCAGACTTGAATCCGACTGAACATCTCTGGAGAGATCTTAAAATGGCTGTGCACCGACGCTTCCCATCCAACCTGATGGAGCTTGAGAGGTGCTGCAAAGAGGAATGGGCGAAACTGGCCAAGGATAGGTGTGCCAAGCTTGTGGCATCATATTCAAAAAGACTTGAGGCTGGAATTGCTGCCAAAGGTGCATCGACAAAGTATTGAGCAAAGGCTGTGAATACTTATGGACATGGGATTTCTCAGTTTGTTTATTTTTAATAAATTTGCAAAAACCTCAAGTAAACTTTTTTCACGTTGTCATTATGGGGTGTTGTGTGCAGAATTCTGAGGAAATAAATGAATTTAATCCATTTTGGAATAAGGCTGTAACATAACAAAATGTGCAAAAAGTGATGAAGCGCTGTGAATACTTTACGGATGTACTGTATGCCCAAAATATAAACAAGCCAAGTAGAACACGGGTTGGTAAAATAAACCAGATCTGGAGAAAAGGCTACCAGGTGGCTCTCTGTCTTAGTATTTTGGCTGATCGCTTGTCCAGCTAAAAGGAGCAGCTGAGAGATGAAGAGCGACTAAAGAAGAGCCTGCATCATGAAAGCCTCCACTTATTGCAGGATTGTAACCCCTGACACACCTCCTAGACTCATATTTTTATCATAACATTACTACGCCATCCTCATGACACATGGTACAGTATATAGGACTGAATGTTACAGTTACGATTGTGTTGTCACCATCACTGTCAGGTACCTTTTAGACTGGAGGTTCACTGCTGCATTGTGATTTACTCTGGTCAGGTTGGGTCGGGTCGGGGGGCCTGCACTGGTACAGCATGTTGCCGCACCCCCCACACAACAAACCAGCTCGGGATCCTGGTTGGCAGCCTCCCAGGCAGACACACAGTCCAGTCCCACCCCTCAGAAACGACTATCTGGCGCAGACGGGTGTTAAGTGGGCATCCCCTTGGTCTGGTCCAGCCACTCAGGTCCTTAACAATGAGTGTTATGTGAGGCGGATCACCCTCGGGGAGTCGTGCCACGTGACCACCGTGCCATAACTGACGCTCCCTCACAATGCAGTTAATGTGCCTCATTTGGGTCTCTGTGAGCGACCGCTCATTTTACACAAACTCAAACCATTTACTGCTTGAACCAAAACGTAATAAATCCTTTTATAGAAATGTTAAATGCATAAAAGAAAGCCTGCCAATACAGCCCCCCCCGCTAGGCATGTTCTGGAATGTCATGCCTCATGTGCTCTGCAGAAAGGCATCTTGATATTCGAAAGTTCTCAGGCTCAAGTTTCTACATGAAGATCTGGCAGGGACGATTCCTCTCAAAGCATCCTTGAGCACTGGCCATCAAGAGCTGACAAAATCCTCAGACGTCCTGCACTGTTGACAAAGTGACACAATGAGCCCCCTGGTGGCGGGATGCAGTGTGGGGTGCAGACTTGATGTGGGCGGGTCAGAGGTCAGACCGGTCTGCTTCCATTCACTACAGTACATGGGATGGGGGCGTGTCTGAAGGAGAATGAGAGATGGGGCGGGGACTAATGTGAGAAGGGCTCAGTTTTCAAGCCACTCCCACATTCAGTCATTCTCTTGCAGCAGTAAATGGGATTGGGCGGAGTCAGACGTCTGTATTCCTGTATTTAGTAATCCATAGAATGAAGGTATGATGTGCAGTTATTTAATCAACTCCCTACTGAAGACGGCATTAATTCAACTGCTTATACATAATTATCACAGCATAAAGGTGAATAAAGCAACCTACCAACTCTACGGCTGTTGCCCTGCTCTGTCCAACTTCAGGACTGCAGAGCTATAGCCCCCATCAGACAGTACTTTTTAATTTTAAAAATTAACATTATAGTCATATTACCATGATTATCATAAAAATGCCAGAAAACAGAGATCTTTTTTGCCCATGTCACATAACCCCTACTCATATGTAAAGGCACTATAGTAAGACTGAGGAATTGACTGCTTTATAACACATCACATTGAGGAGTTTGTGATTAGATTCACAATGAAAGGTGCTATATACACTAAAGAAAAAAAAACACTGATAAATAAATAAAATAAATCTATATAGTGCTTTTCTTACTACTCAAAGCGTTCAGAGATTGCAGGTTAAGGACCTTGCTCAAGGGCCCAACAGAGCAGAGTCTCTTTTTTTTTGGCATTTACGGGATTCGAACCTGCAACCTTCCGATTTCTAGTGCAGATCCCTAGCCTCAGAGCTAAATTACTGCTGAACAGCTCAGCTTTTTATACAACAACTAAGGGTCCCCCCCCACCCCGCTCGCTTCGCTTGGCAACCCCTGGCCTGCACTACGTGCCAGCCACCTCACGTCTCTGCTGCTCGCATTGTGAAGAAGGAGGATGAATCCACCCCAAGGAGTCGCGGTCGCTCCTCCGAGACCCCCTCTAAAACGGTGATACAAGGGGAAACAAATACAGTTTTTTTTTTTTTTTTTACCTCCTCTTTGCTTGATCAGCTGCTGCTGCCGGCACCGCCGTGCCACACAATCTACATCTCGCGCAACGCCTCCAACATTTAAAAGCCTGTACGCCAGTTGTCCTACTCTTTGTCTTTTACTTCCGGCCCCGGGCCTGGTTAAATCTTTTCGCACAAAGTCTCGTCTTGTGGGACGGGAGTTCTTGATATTTTTTTAGTTTATAATTTAAAAAAGAATCTGAAAATCTAACAACATCAGATTAAAGTTTGATAAATTCTGATAAGAATGATACCAAGCATAAATATGTAGGTTTTAAAAGAAGCCGATTTAAAGCGTGACATAAAAACGTCACATAAAATCATTGCACTTTTAGGCTTTTAATTTATAGATAGATAGATAGATAGATAGATAGATAGATAGATAGATAGATAGATAGATAGATAGATAGATAGATAGATAGATAGATAGATAGATAGATAGATAGATAGATAGATAGATAGATAGATAGATAGATAGATAGATAGATAGATACTTTATTAATCCAAGGGGACATTCATATATGGGCATTCGTAGTCTGAATCACAATCTAATTGTATGGGTGGTTTACCTACCAGGTTAACACTTGTGGTTGGTCTGCAAATCAGCAAACATCCGCCACGTTGCCCTCTTCAGTTGTGAGAAGCAAATCATAGAATGTTTACAGTTTACTATCAAATAATGCAAAGAGTACAGTGAAACACGCGTTGTGTACTCTTTGCATTATTTGACAGTAAACTATGGCAATATATATATATATATATATATATATATATATATATATTATGGCTGGCCACCGGGTCCCTTGCCCGGCCGGGATGCCCCTTCTGCTTATGTTCCAGGAGGCCACCATGGGCTCCTGAGTACCTCCCCCGGGACACTTGGTGGCAGCCTCCCTGGTTGACGATATTGCCTCAGTTTCCTGCAGGGTTCCATGGGAGATGGAGTTCTCTCCAACCCTGTGGGGACCTGAGGTGGCCGCCAGGGAGCGTGGCATAGATCGTTAAGCCCAGCTGGTCTAATCATCAGCCCCACCCGGGAGTGCGATTGGAAACAGGTAAGCAAGCACCAGGAGCATTTCCAGGAGGGCCATAAAGGAGCCAGCAACCACCACTTGGGGCCACAATCGAGAGGAAGAGGACGAGGTTACCTGGAAGGAGTGTTGGTGGTGCCAGAGGAAGAGTGTGGTCTGTGACTAAAGTGTTTTGGGGGACTGTGTTGTGGCTGGAGGGATTACGGGGAAGACATGCCCTCCAGATGAAGAAAAATAAAAGATTTCCGTTCCTTTGACATGTGCCTCTGTGTAAGTCTGTGCCGGGTCGGGCGCTATATAGCGCCTTATCACAATATATTGTGGCACCCAGCTGGGATCCTACCCCCGCCAGGATGCCCGGGGAGACAGGAGGAAGGCTCAGGCCTCCTCCAGACCATGAGGGGGCAACCGCCCTGGTTGTTTTGGGGCCACGGGTACAGGGCTTAGAAGCTCAACCCTGTAGGTGCCCGTGGTCACCGCCAGGAGGCGTCCCCGTGCCTGATGGGCCCTGGATCCTGGTGTGGCGGAAGTGTTGGGGGGAAGAAGAGAGGGAACACCCGGAGTGCTTCCAGGGAGACAGCCGGCACTTCCGCCACACTGGGGTGTGTCGGGTGGAAGATTGCCAGTGCACACCTGGAGCACATCTGGGTATCGATAAAAGAGGCCGCCTCCCTTCATTCGAGGCTGGAGTCGGGTGGAAGCAGGACAAGGTCGGAGAAAGAGAGAAGGAGGCGGTCCGAAGAGACAGAGTGGTTGGCCTGGACTTTAGGGAAGATTGGGGGTTTGTGTGGCACTTAAAGACTTGTAAATATTAGGTGTAAATCAACGTGTCTGTGTCCGGGGCTCGTTCCACAATATATTATATATATATACATATACACACACTATAATTATAGGGCACCCAATTAAAGGAGCTATATAAAGATCGCTCCAATTGTAAAATTGTATTCAATCAATGTATCCTAGTGCGCAAAATGAAAGGAGCTCCATAAAGAGGATTCTATTGGAATATTGTACTTAATGAATTAACAGACAGATTCTATTACAATATTATACTCAATGGATACAGTACATCTAATTAAAGGAGCTATATAAAAAAGAGTACTTTTATTGTCATTTTGTATTTAATGTATTGATTTAAATGTGCCTAATGAAATAAGTTACATAAAAACTATTTCTATAGTAGTGTGATGCATTTAATGACTTTAGTGTGTCCAATAAAAGGAGCTATATGAAGTCTGATTCTATTGCAGTTTTGTAATTATTGGATTTATTATAATGCACCTACTGTAAGGAGCCATATAAAGACTAATTGTATTGTAATATTGGATTTATCTAACTGCGTCCAAGTAAGGAGCTATACTGTATGAAGCGTCCCTTGGTGTGGCACCTGTTGGGCCGTCTTCTCCGTTCCCCCCGCACTATGGCGGCTCACATCTGGATCCCAGCTGTCTCTCTTACACACACACACAAGCGCGCGCGCTCAAGCGACGCTCACACGTCAATCCAACAGAAGCCCCCGTATAAATCATCCGTGCGCACGGCCCCCGCTCTTCCTCCGGTGTCACCAGTGACGGGGGATACTTTATTTTATTACCGCACAGGCGGCCCCAGCGCGGCTCCCCGTTCAGATTACGGCTTGGCATTGAGCGCGCAAGAATGAAGCTGTTAACAAGGAAAACACTGCAAAGGCTGCGGTGCATTGCGCAGTTTACTTTGGCAGGGTGGGAGGGAGCGTTGAGTAAGACCCCTGAGCTCGGCCGGCACTTTCGGCTAGCCGTGTCTGACAACATAGTGGCTAAGTGGCTTCCGAACGTGGAAGTGAAGTGGGAAGCCGAGCAGAAAGTGCTGCGGACCAACGCTTTGGGGCGCTTTAAGTGGGCGCATCTGCTTGTGAACTGCGCGCTTTAGGGAGGTACTCGTCATGAAAAGGCGCTGTATAAGGAAGAAACACCAAGGTGTCCGAGAGGAAAACAAACAAAACAAAACTGCAAGTGTGTAACTCGATGTGTGCACGAGCGCTTCAGATATTGGAGTGATCATGAAAGGCGCTACGTAAAAATCAAAGATTCAATGTTAATTACGCTATGCAAAGTAAAAAAAAAAACACCTGCCCTCTAATTGTACTGTATGAGGATAAACATCTTGGAGTTTCACACAACATTATAGAAGCCTTAGAGGGAAAGAGTAGAGTTTTTTTTTCTATCTATTAATAGTTAGAAGTGCTCGTTCAGGTGTGCTCACTGCGGGGGTAAAAAAAAGGTCCGCTTTCGCATACGTCGCTAGGCTCGTATTGGAAGAAGAACTCAAAATCCCAGGAATCAACTCGGCGGCGGGAGCCGTTAGCTGTCATGCCATTCACGCCCAGCAGCGCGCACCGAGACACCGCGTTTGCTCTTGGGATATCGAGTTCTTCCCCCAATCGCGAGGCTAGACCAATGACGTCACTGTCCACGCTTCTCTGCGATTTACACGAAAGAGACTATCGCTTCAAAAAATACTTCCATCCATCCATCCATTATCCAACCCGCTGAATCCGAACACAGGGTCACGGGGGTCTGCTGGAGCCAATCCCAGCCAACACAGGGCACAAGGCAGGGAACCAATCCTGGGCAGGGTGCCAACCCACCGCAGGACACACACAACACACAACCACACACACCAAGCCACACATTAGGGCCAATTTCGAATCAACCAATCCACCTAACCTGCATGTCTTTGGACTGTGGGAGGAAACCGGAGCCGCCGGAGGAAACCCACGCAGACACGGGGAGAACATGCAAACTCCACGCAGGGAGGACCCGGGAAGCGAACCCGGGTCTCCTAACTGCGAGGCAGCAGCGCTACCCACTGCGCCCACCGTGCCGCCCCAAAAAATACTTCCGCGATTAATAAATAAAAACGGACTGTTCCTCTGTAAGGCGGGGGTCACTAAACAAACAAACAAAAAAATGACTCCACGTAAAAAGTTTACGTCAAAGGATAAAGCAGTGCCCTGCCGTGAGAGTCATGCCAACGAACAGCCAACGCTTGACATGCACTATATAAACAAATGTTAAACCCAAAATATAAATTTCCCCTTAATTCTATGATGTTTTTTAAATGAGGGGCTATTCCTTTATAAAGAGCAATACAATCGATCCTTTTCCGAAACGATTGCTTTTGCATGACAGTGCTGTGTGATTTTATGAGAAGTCATTATGTGCAGCTTAAGAAAGTTTGGATGACATGTACTAGGAAAGGCGCTGTAATAAATAATTGAATGCCGAGAAAATTTATCACTCTGTAATTTCCATGATCTATTATCTCTGCTGGACTTTGCCTGTAAAGAGCTTGAAGCTGGAGTCTGCTATGAAAGGCACTATATACAAGATAATGTCACAAGCGGCTCGGGGACAGACCCAGCCTGGACACCTGGAAGGACCGGGAGGTGGTGTATTTGTCCTCCGGGCCACGAGGGGGCAACCGCCCTGGATCTGGAGAGGACTACGGGAGAGGAGCAAGGAGGCTCAAGCCCACCACCAGTGGGGCACCCCGAGTCTCAGAGAGCCCGGGAAACATTTAGTTCCGCCACACCCGGGAACATGGAGGATGATCCTTCTAGGGACGCCCAGGAGTGCTTCCGGGTGCTCTCCTGACATTTCCACCACACCAGGAAGTGTCGTGAGACGGAGCACCTGGAGCCCATCTGGGTCACTATAAAAGGGAGCTCGAGTCGGGAGTGAGAGCAGGACGAGGCTCCCGTGGAGAGAGGAAAGGCGGCCCACGGACAGTGAGAAAGTAGCCCGGAGTAGGGGTGATTGGTGCTGCAGGCACAGTGTGCTGTGCGGGACTGCGTTGGAAGACTAATAAACGTGTGCTTTTTTATAAAAGATGTGGTCTCACAATAGACAGTGATGAAGGACTAAATGAAAAAAATCACAGTGTGCACATAAACAGATGCCAGGTTACAGTCAGCATGCCAGAATGGCACAAGGGGATTGTGGGTAATATAGTGTCTTACAGTACTGTGCATTTTCACAGTGTGCACATAAACAGATGCCAGGTTACAGTCAGCATGCCAGAATGGCACAAGGGGATTGTGGGTAATATAGTGTCTTACAGTACTGTGCATTTTCACAGTGTGCACATAAACAGATGCCAGGTTACAGTCTGCATGCCAGAATGGCACAAGGGGATTGTGGGTAATATAGTGTCTTACAGTACTGTGCATTTTCACAGTGTGAACATAAACAGATGCCAGGTTACACTCAGCATGCCAGAATGGCACAAGGGGATTGTGGGTAATATAGTGTCTTACAGTACTGTGCACATAAACAGATGCCAGGTTACAGTCAGCATGCCAGAATGGCACAAGGGGATTGTGGGTAATATAGTGTCTTACAGCAATGTGCACTTTCACAGTGTGCACATAAACAGATGGCAGGTTACAGTCAGCATGCCAGAATGGCACAAGGGGATTGTGGGTAATATAGTGTCTTACAGCACTGTGCACTTTCACAGTGTGCACATAAACAGATGCCAGGTTACAGTCAGCATGCCAGAATGGCACAAGGGGATTGTGGGTAATATAGTGTCTTACAGTACTGTGCACTTTCACAGTGTGCACATAAACAGATGCCAGGTTACAGTCAGCATGCCAGAATGGCACAAGGGGATTGTGGGGTAATATAGTGTCCTTACAGTACTGTGCACTTTCACAGTGTGCACATAAACAGATGCCAGGTTACAGTCAGCATGCCAGAATGGCACAAGGGATTGTGGGTAATATAGTGTCTTACAGTACTGTGCACATAAACAGATGCCAGGTTACAGTCAGCATGCCAGAATGGCACAAGGGGATTGTGGGTAATATAGTGTCTTACAGCACTGTGCACTTTCACAGTGTGCACATAAACAGAGGCCAGGTTACAGTCAGCATGCCAGAATGGCACAAGGGGATTGTGGGTAATATAGTGTCTTACAGTACTGTGCATTTTCACAGTGTGCACATAAACAGATGCCAGGTTACAGTCAGCATGCCAGAATGGCACAAGGGGATTGTGGGTAATATAGTGTCTTACAGTACTGTGCATTTTCACAGTGTGAACATAAACAGATGCCAGGTTACAGTCAGCATGCCAGAATGGCACAAGGGGATTGGGGGTAATATAGTGTCTTACAGTACTGTGCACATAAACAGATGCCAGGTTACAGTCAGCATGCCAGAATGGCACAAGGGGATTGTGGGTAATATAGTGTCTTACAGCACTGTGCACTTTCACAGTGGTGCACATAAACAGATGCCAGGTTACAGTCAGCATGCCAGAATGGCACAAGGGGATTGTGGGTAATATAGTGTCTTACAGCACTGTGCACTTTCACAGTGTGCACATAACAGATGCCAGGTTACAGTCAGCATGCCAGAATGGCACAGGTGGATTGTGGGTAATTCTTGGTCTTACAGCGCTGTGCACTTTCACAGTGTTGCACATAAACAGATGCCAGGTTACAGTCAGCATACCAGAATGCACAGGTGGATTGTGGCTAATATAGTGTCTTACAGCGCTGTGCACTTACTGTCAAAGGCAGGATGTAAAATGAAGGGCGGACTGACAGATGGAACTTATGTTGGGATTTTCTGCAGGCGTTCCGGTTTTCCTTCCAAATCCCCCAAAAGCTGCAGATTTTTCATCAGCAACTGAAAGTCATCTCAGCTGTGTGCCCAGTGTCAGAGTGGTACCCGGCTCAGGGTTGGTACACGTTCTGCACCCAATGCCACCTACCAGAAAAACCTGAGCTCCTGTGTAATGGATATGTGGTGCCACAGAGGGGTCCACCGTACCCTTTGGGAGATAAGCGGGTGATGCAAGAGCACAAAGAGCTCAGAGAGACGGCGCTACATCACATGTGAAAAATGTGGCGTTACACGGGTTTCTGGCCGAGGATGATGGCAGCTCGGGCCGCATTCCAGCCGCCAGCTCCTGATTATAAGAGCCATAATTCGAGTCTCTTTGAAATTAAATACAGGCCGGCCGGGATTACCCAGCCAGAGAGTCGTGGAGCTCTGCAACAAGATTTAAAGCTGCTAGGAGCCTGGGAGATGTTAACATAACACGAGAGCTGGCCGAGGAATGGAGAGCACGGCGCGCTTGACAAGGACATCACTCATGAGCCCCTGAGCATCAAACGAGGGGAACAAGGACACCTGGAGCAGGCAAAGTGACGTGGGGGGTGACATCATGCAGACAAAACAGAGGGGCAAAAGGACAGCCGGGGTGAGGGAGACCCCATCCTGTGAGCACGTGGGACAGAGGGGGATAGAGATGGGCCCAGGAGTGACTACCAAAAGTGACTGGGAAAGGCACTAACTGTATATAAAAGAGAGACAGGAGATGAAGAAATGTAAGATATGAAAGGCACATTATAATAGATAGACAGACAGGAAAGGCGATACATGGCGCGGCTTCTCATGCTACATCAGAATAAGGAGCGGACCAAGAGATGTCTAGGATATTCCACCATCTCCATGTCCCCTTGCTCACGGTGGACCATTCTCCACACACATCAGCAGCCTGTTCCTCCCCATGAGGTAAACCTTCGCTCTTGGTTAAAGGGCACAAATGCCCCTGCCTGTGACGGGGACTCGCAGAAGTGTAGATCATGTGTAAGATCCCCATCTTGCTGACCAGCCCCTTCCCACCTTCATTAAATGACACTAAAGCATCCCCATGGACCAAGAAAGTGAAAGTGGGAGTCAATCTCTGAGAGCCGAGTCCATCGTCAAGACCGTGAAGCCAGCTGTCCAGAGACCCGAGACAGATTGGAGTAAAATCAGATGACTACCCAAAAAATGGAACGTCCTGCTAGGGCCAAACCAGCAGGAACGGCCGCGGCCCAAGTCTTGGAAGTCTGGTTTTTGCCTTTAGAGCTTAAACTGTCTCCATGCAAAGAGAAAATGGAATAATTAAGACGAGGGAGAAATGTGTTACAGCGTTACCAAGGCGAGCAGTCTCAAACACTCTGTGCACAGTCAGGCGCGCTCAGGGCAGCACAGGTTGCCTGTGTACAGAATGTTTCCGGAAATTGGCCGCCTCCGATGCTCACTCAGGGATCTCACACTGTGACCGGCGTTTCCTTATCTGGGGCTGAGGGGTACCAAGAAAAAAAATAAAATAAAATAAAGTAGAAAGGGCGGCACGGTGCGGCAGTGGTAGGCGCTGCTGCCTTGCAGTTAGGAGACCCGGATTCGCTTCCCTGCGTGGAGTTTGCATGTTTCTCCCCGTGTCTGCGTGGTTTCCTCCCACAGGTTGGGTGCATTGGCCATCCTAAATTGTCCCGTGTGTGTGTGCTTGGTGTGGGTGTGCCCTGTGGTGGGCTGGCCATGGTTTGTTTCTTGCTGGCTGGATGGCTCCAGCAGACCCCCGTGACCCTGTAGTTAGGATCTAGCGGGTTGGATGATGGATGGGATGGAAATAAAGTAGTAAAATAAACCAAACTGCAAACTTCACTTCTATGGCTGAGTTCAGCGGCGACGGGGGGCCCACGTCATCTGCCTGCCACATCTCTACAATGCAGGATCTAAAACAGGGGTCCCCAACTCTGGTCCTGGAGGGCCACAGTGGCTGCAGGGTTTCATTCTCACCGTTTACTTAATCAGAGACCTGTTTTTGCTGCTAATTAACTTCTTTTTACATTCATTTTAATTGACTTGCTCTTGAAGGCACGGACCCCTTAATTGTTTCTTTTTCCCTTAATTAGCAGCCAAACAATAATGAGATACAAAATGAGACAAAACAACTGGGCGACCATCAAACAATATCTGAAAATAAGAAAGATGAATGCTGCAATGCTCACATCCTCAAAACATTTTAACGGAACCCTTAGAAAAGAGAAAATCCATTTCAGACGTGCCTGCTATTACACAACGAGAGACAAGCAACAAGCCATGGAATTAAAGACGAGTTTAATTAACGACAAGACTCGGCACCTCATTAAGCAACTGGTTGGAATGAAATTGGTTGGAGTTGGAGGCACTGACTGAGTTGGCCTCCTGTTGGCTCCCTCACTTCACATTTTCATTTCTATTTGGCTGCCATTTAAGGAAAGAAATTAACGCAACTCAGAGGAACAATGAAGAAATTCTGGGGAACAATCTTAAAAACAAATTCAATTAAAATGAATTCAGAAGAGGCGCACGGTGGCGCAGTGGGTAGCGCTGCTGTCTCACAGTTAGGAGACCTGGGTTCGCTTCCCAGGTCCTCCCTGCGTGGAGTCTGCATGCACTATCCCGTGTCTGCTCCGGTTTCCTCCCACAGTCCAAAGACATGCAGGTTTGGTGGACTGGCGATTCTCAGTTTGGCCCTAGTGTGTGCATGGTGTGGTGGGTGTGTGTTTGTGGGTTGGCACCCTGCCCGGGATTGGTTCCTGCCTTGTGCCCTGTGTTGGCTGGGATTGGCTCCAGCAGACCCCAGCGGGTCAGCGGGTTGGGAAAATGGATGGATGAATTCAAAAGAAGTTAATTAGCAGCCAAAACGGGTCACTAATTAAGAAACGGGTTAGAATGAAAACCTGCAGCCACTGCAGCCCTCCAGGACCGGAGTTGGGGACCCCCGATCTAAAAGCACACGGCCACAGAATCAAAAACAGCTTCTGCCTCCCTGTGTGACCCTGAGTGAGGCACTTCTAACTGAGGGTACATCCTAATGCCCCCCCCCCCCATAACAGGCCAAAATATATACGGCTTTGCTTGAAATCCCTCCCATCACCTAGCTAGGTTTATTACGCCTTGAACAGCACCCCCCTAGTGGCTACTCAGCTCAACCTGAAAGCGCATAGGACAAAAAAGGTTCAAACCCCCCATTCTGCTTCCCTGAGGTGGGACCCTGAGGAAGTCACTTGTAATTTAGTGGCAACAAGGGGGCTTAAAATATAAAGGTTATGTCATTGAAATGCACTTGTGCCCCCCTGGACTCTGACCAGCTCCACGAGTGACCACTAAGCCCGGCCTGAAAGCAAAGTTTAAATCTCACGTTGCCACAATACGCACCCCGAGAAGCCAGGCCTCTTCTATAAGGCGCCTTCATTTTACAGGACATCTTCCAGAAAGTGAAATGCCACAACCACCAGCCGACAAGCCATTTACTTGTAATGGTCCCATTTCTATATAGCGCCTTACACAGGAGCACAATGGCCTTTGCCGAATGCTTTGAGTAACAAGCATTTGAAAGTCGTGCAAGACACCTAATGGAGCAATCAGGTGAAGTGTCAGTTGGTCCTTATTGTATAGCGCCTTTCACAGTGAGACTTGCCATCTCATTTAAAAATGAAGATTCATTCAGTTGACTTTTTATTTTATTTATAAGGCCCTGAGATGTGCTGTCGGTGACGTCATGTCTGGAAGATGAAGCACAACTCCCTGGGGGACTGCTGATTAGCTGAAAGATAACATCAAACAAGAAGGGGGCTGCTGGGTAAAGAGGTCGGACTCCTTGTCTTCTGTCACTTTGGTGCTGGCAGTCTTTTGGGGTCCGGGGGGGTCTCACTCCCAAGCATCCTCCCTACTTCTCATTGTCTTTCCCTAATGAGGGTCTCCTTTTTGTGCCCGCTGCTTCTTCTCCGCAGGTTTTCCTAACCCTTTCAGGCTCTGAGGAATGTCAAACAATTGCCAGGAATGAACAAGCAAAAAAAAATGTGCCAGGCGGGGGTGGCAACGTGAGGTGAGGAGACAACAAAATGAAACGTGTCGGGACGGAGCCTGCAGCCCTCCGAGTCTCTGGGGTTAAGGCGAGGTGCCAAGGATGGTGGGCTGGCGAAGGGGGGGGGCGTCAGCTCAGAACACCACACATTTAAAAAAAAAAAAAAAAAGCTTGCAGGTGCACGATTGGGGGGTCCACATGTCCAGCTGAAACTCCACAAGGGGGCATCCTTGTTAATTACAAAGACCACCACAATGTCCCTCATTGCTTTTGTCAGCACCTTCCATGTTCACTGAACCATTCAGTGCGTAACTACTGTGGGTGTCAAGTGGCGTCCGAAAGCTATCACTCTTCTTCCCTCTCCCACCTTGTAAAAGGTGGGCTGTATGGGCAGCTCTCACGTAGGACGTGCCCCCCTCCGTCACCCCTTCACCACACACTCTTTTTTAAGGTTCCTCTTCCTTAAGGTTAGCCTGGCACTGCTCTGCTCTGCTCTGGATGGTTTCATGCCCATGTGAAGGTGCCCCTTATTTTTCCCTGTTCAGTTCAGGTCCAGCTCCACCTTTTCACACTTGTTTAGGTAACCCCGGTGTGCCCACCTACCTGCGAGGTCTTCCTTGGATGACGCCAGGCGGGGAGAGCTGTTCCCGGGTTCGATCTTCAGGGACAACCTGCAAGAAGAAGCAAGCGGTGAGCATTAAAGTGAGACAGCAAGGGCATGGGGTCATCATGGTGGACTCTACCCTGAGGAGTGTGGGCACCAGGTGTTGGATCTTTCATGGTGGGCACTAAGCACACCTCACCAATTATCAGTCTAACTGATCGTCACCATTAGCAGAAGCTGAATTCATGGCAGTCAGGTTAACGAGCAGAGAAGAAAAGAGGAAGACAACAGAGTAAGAGTTTCAGATTTACATAAAGGTAGCGGTTTTCATTTTGGCCCCCATTTTAGACGACTTCAGGCACAGACATTCAGTAAAGTGGACTCTTTGATCATGTGGTGGTCCTGCTGGCCTTTTAATTATCCACTTTAACCCAATTAACCAATCAGATGTTAAACTCGACTCAGAACCCTTCTCCAGTTTAGACATTAAATTAAGCGTCCTATTGGCCACTTAATAATCCTCTTCAATCCGGTTACCGAATCAGATGTTAAACTACGTCCTTCCGGCCATTTAATAGCTCGAGTCAGTCCAACTGACCAACCAGATATTAAATTTGACTTATCAATCATATTGGAGTGCCACTGGCCTCTTAACAGTCCAATTAGCCAATCAGAGATTAAACTCCACTGCTCAGTCAAGCCACCACTGACCACTTCATTATCCTCGTTAAGTCAATTAACCAATCACATGTTAAACTGGATTGCTGAACTAAGCCCTGGCCCTGCTGGCCATTTAATTAGTCTTGCAGGTCCAATTAACGAATCAGACATTACATTTACTTTTGAGTACTACTGGCCACCAGCTACTTAATGATGCACTTCAATCCAATTAACCAATCAGCTGTTCATCCAAGCCATGACCTAAAATCCTCTCAATGATCCTCGTCAGTCCAATCAGCCAATTAGATACTGATTTGGGGTTTCCATCAAAGTGGCGTCCTACTGGCCACTTAAATTTCCTCTTCAGACTAACGAGCCAATCAGATGTAAAGTAGGATTTGTGACCCTCAGTCCAATTAACCAATCATCACTGGGCCCCGGTCCAGTCCACCTGGACTCTCTGACTTTCACGCACGTATTTAAAATGAAGCCAGGAGCCGATGGTTTCGGTGATGTATGCGTATCAAGCTGTGTGGCAGGGAGATCATCGCCTGGCTTGCCTCAGCTTCACAGAACTGCAGCTGTTTCTGTTTGGCGTCCGTTCTTTTTCTCCCGTTTGCTACCGAGTGCTGCAAAAGGAAATTCAAGTTGGAGCGGACCTCTGAGGGATGGTGTGCTTTAAATTAGGGAGCTGCATTAGCAACGGCACATAAATGTAGACGTCTGCCTCGGCAAGACTGCTCGGCTGCCAACCTCCACTGGGAAGGCACGATGCCAGGAGTGGAGACTTCATTTAAGAGACCCCTGAGTGATGTTCATTAACTGGGCCTTTGATATAGCGCCATCCTGCAGGAACTTCAACAAGTCGAGCACCAGAAGTGGAACTGGAGCACGCGGTGAAGTGACAGCAGGTGACAGACAGTAAGCGCTAGGCCAGTCCGCGGGCTTGAGGTTGTCACACGTTACCACCTTATAATGTTGGTATTTCAGTTCTTCATAAGATGAGGACATCAAGGTGTCACAACAGGAGGCTGCTGTCACCATATCTTGTGCGTATGTAGTGTATGGGGACACTGGCACGTCACTTCACTCCACGCTTTTGTGTTTAAATGAAATCACCGCATGACGTCCTTGTCCAAAATGTATTTATGGAAGAGGAAGAGCAAATGACATCCTCGCTAACGAGTGACAGAGATGAGGATGAAGTGGTGACGCCGACCCTGGCTTTGCCCTTTCAGTTGTGGCAGCTTACTTACAGAATCAATCTGGTGTGTGCCCAGTTGGTGTTGAGTGTTTCTTTATTTGCCCCCTAAAGTGCCAATTGCTTATTAGTTTGGACTTGATGTGTGAAGTCTCCGTGATGCCCACCAGCCCACGTGATTTGTCCGGAGGCTCCATAAAGTGGCAAACTCGGGTAAACCTTTACGTGACGGGTGTCAAACTCCGGTCCTGGTGAGCTGCGGTGGGCTGCAGGTCTTCATCCTAACCATCGTCTTCATTAGTAACCAGTTTTGGCTGCTAATTAACGTCATATTAATTAACTTGATTTGCCCCCCCCCCCCCCCCCCCCCGTTGTTTCTTTTTCCTTAATTTGCAGCCAAACAATAACGAGACACAAAACGAGACGCCACGTGACCAGCTCACCTGTGTGCCCATCACACAATATCTGAAAATAAACAAAGGTTAAGGTCTCAGTAAGGCTGATCTCTCAGGTCACCACAACACTGTGAGGGTGATGGTGAAAAAACAAAAAATGAAGAGTTTAGGAAACGTCTGCTGTGGGCAGCAACAAGCCATGGAATTAAACAACGGCTTTAATGAACAGCAAGAGTCGGCTTCTCGTTAAGAGACTGGTTGGACTTTGAAGCCCCAGTTTAGCTGCTCATCTGTCAGCTCATTTCACGTCTCATTTCTGTTTGGCTGCCATTTAATGAAGAAAAACAAATCAATTCAGAGGACTGAAGCCTTAAAAACAGGGCTATGAAAATGAAGGGAAAAGGAGTTAATTAGCAATGAAAATTGATCAGGAAACGCGTTAAAATGAAAACCTGCAGCCACTGTGGCCCTCCAGGCCTGGAGTTCGACACCCCTGCTTTACCTGCTCCCACCAACAGGTGTTGCTTTCTCTTTTTTGGGTTACAGTTCAGTTTTTTGCCACTAGGGGTGACACTGCTTATTATGATAACACACTGAAGGAAACAAGGACCTCTGAGCAACACTTACATCCAACATATAGAGAGATGGGGTCCACATGTGTCTAAAGAGACTTGGTAAAGGTGACCATTAGTTGACAGAGGGGCCATGAAGTGACTTGATAGATAGATAGCATAGTTGGCAGGATTAGATAGATAGATAGCGTAGTTGACAGAATTAGATAGATAGATAGATAGATAGATAGATAGATAGATAGATAGATAGATAGATAGATAGATAGATAGATAGATAGATAGCGTAGTTGGCAGGATTAGATAGATAGATAGCATAGTTGGCAGGATTAGATAGATAGATAGATAGATAGATAGATAGATAGATAGATAGATAGATAGATAGCATAGTTGGCATTATTAGATAGATAGATAGCGTAGTTGGCAGGATTAGATAGATAGATAGTGTAGTTGGCAGGATTAGATAGATAGATAGCGTAGTTGGCAGGATTAGATAGATAGATAGATAGATAGATAGATAGATAGATAGATAGATAGATAGATAGCGTAGTTGGCAGGATTAGATAGATAGATAGCATAGTTGGCAGGATTAGATAGATAGCGTAGTTGGCAGGATTAGATAGATAGATAGATAGATAGATAGATAGATAGATAGATAGATAGATAGATAGATAGATAGATAGCGTAGTTGACAGGATTAGATAGATAGATAGATAGATAGATAGATAGATAGATAGATAGATAGATAGATAGATAGCGTAGTTGGCAGGATTAGATAGATAGATAGCATAGTTGGCAGGATTAGATAGATAGCATAGTTGGCAGGATTAGATAGATAGATAGCGTAGTTGGCAGGATTAGATAGATAGATAGTGTAGTTGGCAGGATTAGATAGATAGATAGATAGCGTAGTTGGCAGGATTAGATAGATAGATAGATAGATAGATAGATAGATAGATAGATAGATAGATAGATAGATAGATAGATAGATAGCGTAGTTGGCAGGATTAGATAGATAGATAGATAGCGTAGTTGGCAGGATTAGATAGATAGCGTAGTTGGCAGGATTAGATAGCTAGATAGATAGATAGCATAGTTGACAGGATTAGATAGCTAGACAGATAGATAGATAGATAGATAGATAGATAGATAGATAGATAGATAGATAGATAGATAGATAGATAGATAGATAGATAGATAGATAGATAGATAGATAGCATAGTTGACAGGATTAGATAGATAGATAGACAGATAGATAGATAGTGTAGCTGGCAGGAATAGATAGATAGCTAGCGTAGTTGGCAGGATTAGATAGACAGATAGCGTAGTTGGCAGGATTAGATAGATAGATAGCGTAGTTGGCAGGATTAGATAGATAGATAGATAGCATTGTTGACAGAATTAGATAGACAGATAGAGTGAAAGGCATTATATAAGATAGACCAATAGATAGAGTGAAAGGCACTATATAATCGATAGATAGATAGATAGAGTGAAAGGCACTATATAATAGATAGACAGATAGATAGAGTGAAAGGCAATATATAATAGATACCGATAGATAGAGTGAAAGGCACTTATAATAGATAGACAGATAGATAGAGTGAAAGGCACTATATAATAGATAGATAGCTAGATAGATAGCATAGTTGGCAGGATTAGATAGATTGAGTTAAAGGCACTATATAATCGATAGATAGATACTTTATTAATCCCAAGGGGAAATTCACATACTCCAGCAGCAGCATACTGATAACAACAATATTAAATTAAAGAGTGATAACAATGCAGGTATAACAGACAAAAACTTTGTATAAGTTTAATGTTTACCCCCGGGTTAGGGTAACGCATGCGGATCCACTAATGTACTGTTTAAATTCAATATTTTAGCTTCCACAAAGTGTCAAACACATGTGACTAAGGAGCATAGAAAAGACCAGTGACAGGCGACTAGGCTCAGTCAGGACCTGGAGAGGCCATCAGCGAGGACACCATCACGATGGCTAAGAAAATGTTGGGTTATATAGCACCCTGCTTGAGTGGATGTGCAAGGAAGTCAAGGGAAGTTCTAGTTCATCTATAAAACATCCTAGTGAGGCCACCTCCTGGAGTGCCCTGTGCACGTTTGGTCTCCATGTTAGCAAGAGAGCGATGGAGAAAGCCAAGAGGAGAGCAACTGGGCTGATTCAGGACCACGAAGAGTAACTGAGGAAGTAGACTGGTACGAATAAGGTAAAAGGCTGTCATATTATATTACCCTTATTATGTTCTTTACGTTTAAAATTTTACTTCTGTGGTAGTGGGTCACAAGTTGATGAGTCACAAACATCATAGAAGTCCCTGTGTGTTGTGCCTTGTGACCGATTCATGTAATGGAGTTAAAAAACAAGAGAATATCAAGAAGGGGGCAAAGACTTTTTCACAGCAGACTGCATTGCATGCACTAGTGATGCCAAATCTGCAGCTCTGATCTGAATAATACAAAAAAGACAAAACAACACCAGAGGAAGTCCAGAGTCCAAGTCAGAACCTTGGAGAGCCAACAGTGAGAACACCATTAAGATGACTGACAGAATGTTGGGTTATATAGCACCCTGAGGTGGGCAGCCACAAGTCAAGAAAGGTTCTAGTTACACAATATAACATTACCGAGGCCAAGTGTGGAGCTCTGTGGTCAGTTTTGGTCATCACGTTACAATAAAGACGAAGCAGAGCTATAGAAAGTCCTGAAAAGAGCAACCATGGAGGGCAACAAGCTGAACCAAAAATGGGGGGATTAGTAGATGACAAGAACAAAATGTGGAACATTGTGAAGGCAACAAGTATGGCAGTTTCTTCAACAAGAGCAAATGAAACCTCATTAAGGCACATTTATCACAAAGTGAGCAAGTGGTGTGGTGGGCAGTAGGACCTTCAAATATCCATCCATCCATCCAGCCATCCATCCATTATCCAATCTGCTATATACTAACTACAGGGTCACAGGGGTCTGCTGGAGTCAATCCCAGCCCAACACAAGGGGCGCAAGGCAGGAAACAAACCCCGGGCAGGGGCGCCAGCCACCTCAGGGCACACATACACTCACATACCAAGCACACACTAGGAACAATTTAGAATCGCCAATGCACCCCAACCTGCATGTCTTTGGACTGTGGGGAGGAAAACCCACGCAGACACGGGGAGAAACATGCAAACTCCACACAGAACCTTCAAATGTCCCATTGATGTTATTTAAAAAGAATCAATTAATAGAATTGGTGAGCTCTGATAGGCTGAATGTTCTCATCACAGTTCTTATAATGTTCTTGGTCCTGCGTGCCCCCCTGCAGCAGCAGGGTTTAGTGGCACCAACCTCGCTGGTATGTGCAGACTTCTCTTTCTTTATTTGACCAATGAGCTTTGTGGCCCACTGGTCTGTGGCAGCCTCTGGAAGGCCATCTCTCATTAGTCAAATCCATTTTTGTGATTCCAAGTACTCTACGTAGGGGCATATGCCAGGCCAGCCGTCACTGGGTTCACAGCAGGAGTCAGCCCTGGAGGTGGACGCCAGTGCTTTGCTGGGCACACATACAGAGCACAAATCCTTGTCTTAACATTTCTTTGTCATCAATGTATCTCCTACCTATCAAAACATGTGGAGCGATAAAATATAATTTGGAGATTGCATCCTAATGCCAGGAGCATGACTGTAGATGCCCCAAGTGTGACCACTGGCACACGTTCATTAATTTACCTGTAATACAGCATCTTTCTAAAGTGGCCAACGACTGGGGGAGCTTCAATATTCTTAGCACTGAAAGTTGGCACACACCAAGGAGGTTGAACTGCACCCTATCTCCTTAGCACCCCTAAAGATCACAAGAAATGTATTTGACCTGAGACAGCACACTGAATCCCCCCCAACCAAAAAAAAAAACACTGTGACAGACAAAGACAAACCCAAAGCAAGATGTTCCTCCCCAAAGCTGCACCTCCACCACAGCCGCGTGGCACCAGGACAACTCGAGGTCAAGGAAAGGAGTGTCAGGTCCTTGTAATTACAGCTGCCTGCCTTGCACGTGGGTCTGCCCCAAAGCACCGCAAAGCACTTGGTGACAGTGACACGCCGTGATTTTTCACCGTCACTCGCATGTTTAATTCCAGGCCCGTTGCACGTGCCGCCTCGTGCCGCCCGCTAATTACTGACACAACCCTCTGCCCTCCCACTTAAAACATGACTTTCCTCTTCTTATCCAAACGATTTGTGCCCGCTGTCACCAAACGTGAATTACTGCCTGTGCCGCGCGTGGGGCTGGAAAACTCAAATTATATACTGTGCCAGGGTCGGAGGGTGTGGGGAGGCCGACGTGGGCCTTCCCTGAAACTCTGAGAGACAAAAGTCACAAGTGGCTCTGCCGTGGTCACTTGTTTGGCAGTTTCCATTGTTTTTGAATTATTATTGTGCAGGTGTTTGCATTGAATTCTTACTAATTAACATTTATTAGTAGTTAGGAATGGTATATACTGTATGGGAATGGCACGGTTGCACCGTGGTAGGGCTGCTGCCTCACAACAAAGAGAGCAAGGGTTCAAGTGCCAGGTGCTCTTTTGCATTTTTTCCTTGTGCCCACCACCCAGAGACATGCAGTGAATGTGTGCGTGTCTACACCCTCTGGTGGGACTGGGGGGGTCCTATCCAGGGATCATTTCCTGCCTTGTGCCCCGTGCTTACTGGATAGGCTCCAGCATTCCCTTACTCTGCTCAAGACAAGAGGGTTAAGAAAATGGATGGAAATACAGTGAAACCTCAATTATCTGTCAGGGGTCGGGACCAAAGTCATGACGGATAAGAGAAAAGACGTATAACGGAACAGCTACTTTAAAAATGACATACTGTGGAGTAACGAATAGTCATATTTATTTACAAAACAAAATACAGTAGGTAGTATAGTATTAACAAAATTAATTAATTTATATAATATTGAAATTATCAGCATAATAAGCAAACGCACCTCAAAGGTAATGGAGTGTTCTCTGTTTGGAGTCTTCCAAACAGTCCTCAGGGCCGTCATAACAGCATTATAGGCCCCCCGGGCCAAGCAGTGGACTGGGGTCCCTACCTACGCAACCACTCAGCAAGGCACAGCATAGAGAGATTAGCATGGGCCCCCTATGGTTCATGGGGGCACCCTGCATTAAGGTGGTCCTGTCTTATACGCCGTTACCCACGGTGACAGAGCACACCTCCAAAACAGTAAGAGAAAGCCTTCCCTGCCACTCACGTTCCGTCTTTTCTCAGTACCACAAACCCTCCCCTGCTGACCGTCTTCTGACTCCTCGCTCAAAACTTCCTTCCTCCCCGCCGCACCCTCCTTTTCCTCCGAACTCCTCCTGTCACTCATCCTCCTAGGAGACGTGTCCCGCCCTCACAGAACAGAAGCTCCTCCCCCAGTCCCATCACTTGTTACCGCTCATCCATCCAGCCATCCATTTTCCAACCCGCTGAATCCGAACACAGGTCAACGGGGGTCTGCTGGAGCCAATCCCAGCCAACACAGGGCACAAGGCAGGAACCAATCTCGGGCAGGGTGCCAACCCACCACAGGACACACACCCACACACCAAGCACACACTAGGGCCAATTTAGAATCGCCAATCCACCTAACCTGCATGTCTTTGGACTGTGGGAGGAAACCGGGGGAGAACATGCAAACTCCACGCAGGGAGAACCCGGGAAGCGAACCCCGGTCTCCTAACTGCGTGGGGCAGCAGCACTACCACTGCGCCACCGAGCCGCCTGTACCGCTCATTCCCCCCTTTAATGCTCTGGCACAGCACAGCACATCACAAGCTGCCTGCATGTCACAATATATGAAGAGAATATATTAAGGCAGAATTTAAAAGAAATCACAATGCAGAAGAGAACGTTAACATTAATACAGAATAACATGACCCTATCCAGGTTGGATGTCACTACACTGGTTACTAAGGGCCAGATTAAGACCCATAGATGCCCTACGCACTAAGTAATTTTGGTGCTCCTTTACACAAGTAATTCAAAATTATAAAACTATAACAACTGCAGTGGGCTGGCACCCCTGCCGCTGGTTTGTTTCCTGCCTGGCGCCATGTGCTGGCTGGGTTTGGCTACAGCAGACCCCCGTGACCCTGTAGTCTAGGATATAGCGGGTTGGATAATGGATGGAGGGCGGCACGGTAGCTCAGTGGGTAGCGCTTCTGCCTCACAGTTAGGAGACCTGAGTTCGCTTCCCCGGGTCCTCCCTGCGTGGAGTTTGCATGTTCTCCCCCGTGTTTGCGTGGGTTTCCTCCCACAGTCCAAAGACATGCAGGTTACGTGCATTGGTGATCCTTTAGTAATCACTAAATCCAAGTGCTGCCCTGCTTTGTGTGTTGGCTGACGTAACGTGCTGGCTCAAATCAAAAGAGTGCAGGAGTTCTTGAATTCTTTTGCTTTCAGGTCACACTGATTATCGATATGAAAAGTAAAGAATAGATAGATAGATCGATAGGATAGATAGATATAGATAGATAGCTAGATAATAGATAGATAGATAGATAGGATAGATAGATAGAATAGATAGATAGATAGATAGATAGATAGATATAGATATAGATAGATACTTTATTAATCCCAAAGGGGAACTTCACAAAACTGAATAAATAATACTAAAGTTGCCAACTGTAAGGAACCTGTCATAGTTAGTAATTATAATTGACACCAAGTCTAAGAATTCCTCAAAGAAAGCCGCATTGTGTTTAGGGAGGTCTATACACGGACAATACTAGAGACTGAGAAACTCCATGAATGACAACGGCAAGATACTCAAAAGACTTGAATGTACCAAAGCAGACATCTACAAATAATAAAAATGTATTATTATTATTATTTGAGTAGGGCGGCACGATGGCGCAGTGGGTAGCGCTGCTGCCTCGCAGTTAGGAGGACCTGGGTTCACTTCCCGGGTCCTCCCTGCGTGGAGTCTGCATGTTCTCCCCCCGTGTCTGCGTGAGTTTCCCTCCCACAGTCCAAAGACATGCAGGTTAGGTGCATTGGCGATCCTAAATTGTCCCCAGTGTGTGCTTGGTGTGTGTGTGTGTGTGTGTGCCCTGCTGTGGGCTGGCGCCCTGCCCGGGGTTTGGTTTCCTGCCTTGCGCCCTGTGTTGACTGGGATTGGCTCCAGCAGACCCCCATGACCCTGTAGTTAGGATATAGCGGGTTGGATAATGGATGGATATTATAGGTCCTCCCTGCGTGGAGTTTGCATGTTCTCCCAATGTCTGAGTGGGTTTCCACCAGGTACTCCAGTTCCTCCCCACAGTCCAAAGACATGCAGGTTAGGTGCATTGGCGATCCTAAATTGTTCTTAGTGTGTGCTTGGTGTGTGTGTGTGTGTGCCCTGCGGTGGGCTGGCGCCCTGCCCGGGGTTTATTTCCTGCCTTGCGCCCTGTGTTGGCTGGGATTGGCTACAGCAGACCCCCGTGACCCTGTAGTTAGGATATAGCGGGTTGGATAATGGATGGATGGAAACAATAACAAACTAGAAAATAAAATTTTATTTTATTATCGAAAATTCGAAATTAAATAAAGCATACTTATAGTACGAAGGAAAATAATATTTATTTTTGTATGCTTCATTTCATTTTTATCTTTTTTATTTTTTTTCCTTGCAAACTTTTTGATTAGATCTTCATAATCAATCTTACGTAACACATCTGCTTCTGTACATAATAGAGATAAGGCATCCAGCCTGCCATGATGCATAGTTGTTCTGAGGGGATTTTTAATATATTTCAACCGAGAAAATGAGCGCTCAGCTGAGCAATTTGTGACCATTAATGTTAAAAAATATACGAAAGGCAATGTCTACATCTGGAAAAACACACTCAATTTTATCTTCTAAATTTATTTTATAAAGTCCTGCATGACTGAATGTTGTTTTTATATTTTCTGTTGCACTGAACTTATGTTTTTGTTTAGGAAAGACGGTGATTAATGCTTGATGAAATGTTTGAGGTAGTATTTGGTTGTCTGTAGCTTCTGTAAATGTTGCCAATAAGAGGAGAGCTAGCAGAGTGGAGAATTTCTTATAAAATTCTACAGGGTAGCCATCAGGGCCTGCTGATTTCCCGCTTTGAAGTGACTTTATAGCATCTAGTAATTCTGATAGTGCCAGAGGTTTATCCAGTTACTCAGCACTTAAATCATCTATTTGTGGTGTCTGTAATGTATCCAGATATGCATTAGATTGTGTGTTGTCTTCTTTGAACTCAGTAGAATATAAGGATTTATAATAATCTCTAAATGCGTGCCTTATATTTTTATGGTCAATGATTTCTTCTCCATTCGTGTTGGTGATTACTGGTATTGCATTGCGAACTTCTTGTTTGTGAATTTGTTGAGCTAAAAGCTTATTAGCTTTCTCCCCGTGTTCATAGTAATGATGTCTTGACTTATAAATAAGTTGTTCAGTTTCTTTAGTTGTCAAGATGTTGAGTTCTGTATGCAGGGCCTGCCTTTTCCTGTGAAGAGCCTCACTTGGATGCCTGGCTTGTTCTTCATCTTTTCTAGTAATTTCGCTTCTTAGCTCTGACGCTTTCTTGGTTTCTAATTTATTTCTGTGGGAAAGATATGAAATAATCTGTCCTCTTAAGAAGGCCTTTAGAGTTTCCCAGAGTGTTCCTGCAGAAACCTCTGTGGACGTGTTTGTCTCTAGGAAGAAGCTGATTTCTTTGGATATAAATTCTGTGCAGTTCTCGTCTGCCAATAGAAGAGGGTTAAGACGCCATCTGCAAGGTGAGTGTGAGGGGCTTAATGATTTTAGCTCCAAAACTAGAGGGGCATGGTCGAGATAACAATTGTGTCGTATTTGCACGATTTAATCGTAGGCAGGAAATTATTATCTATAAAAAAAAAATCAATTCTTGAGTAGCTATAATGCACTGGTGAGTAGAAGGAATATGATCTTGAGTTTGGGTTAAGAAACCTCCAGGGGTTTGATAAGTTGTGGTCAGTTAAAAAACTGTGTACTGAACTTATGGCGTGCATATAAATGAAACTGCTAAAGTTCAGCTGAGAAATGACAGTTGAAGAGAAAATGGCATCCGAAATTTTACAAATTTTAACGTTTGGGGTCGATTTTAAAGGTTTTTTTTTTTAAATGTACAGTTTTCATTTTGACAAGAAAACCATAGATTTACCATTTTGGTTATTTAATTTATTTATGGCTTTTGTGTCAATTTAGCAAATCTGTTTACACATACAGTGGAACCTCAGATCACGAACGTCTCGGTACACGTACAAATCGGTTTATGACCAAAAAGTTCACCAAACTTTTGCCTCGGTTCACGACCACACACTCGGTATACAAACTAGCCAGTTTCCCTTTCGGTTTGTGCGTGCCGATATTGAGAAAGCACATGTACATAAGTATTCACAGCATTTGCCATGAAGCTCAGAATTGAGCTCAGGTCCATCCTGTTTCCCCTGATCATCCTTGAGATGTTTCTGCAGCTTCATTGGAGTCCACCTGTGGTCAATTCAGTTGACTGGACATGATTTGGAAAGGCACACACCTGTCTATAGAAGGTCCCACAGTTGACAGTTCATGTCAGAGCACAAACCAAGCATGAAGTCACAGGAATTGTCTGTAGACCTCCAAGACAGGATTGTCTCGAGGCACAAATCTGGGGAAGGTTACAGAAAAATTTCTGCTGCTTTGAAGGTCCCAATGAGCACAGTGGCCTCCATCATCCGTAAGTGGAAGAAGTTCGAAACCACTAGGACTCTTCTTAGAGCTGGCCGGCCATCTAAACTGAGCGATCGGGGAAGAAGGGCCTTAGTCAGGGAGGTGACCAAGAACCCGATGGTCACTCTGTCAGAGCTCCAGAGGTCCTCTGTGGAGAGAGGAGAACCTTCCAGAAGGACAACCATCTCTGCAGCAATCCACCAATCAGGCCTGTATGGTAGAATGGCCAGATGGAAGCCACTCCTTAGTAAAAGGCACATGGCAGCCCGCCTGGAGTTTGCCAAAAGGCACCTGAAGGACTCTCAGACCATGAGAAAGAAAATTCTCTGGTCTGATGAGACAAAGATTGAACTCTTTGGTGTGAATGCCAGGCATCACGTTTGGAAGAAACCAGGCACCGCTCATCACCAGGCCAATACCATCCGTACAGTGAAGCATGGTGGTGGCAGCATCATGCTGTGGGGATGGGAGACTAGTCAGGATAAAGGGAAAGATGACTGCAGCAATGTACAGAGACATCCTGGATGAAAACCTGCTCCAGAGCGCTCTTGACCTCAGACTGGGGCGACGGTTCATCTTGCAGCAGGACAACGACCCTAAGGACACAGCCAAGATATCAAAGGAGTGGCTTCAGGACAACTCTGTGAATGTCCTTGAGTGGCCCAGCCAGAGCCCAGACTTGAATCTGATTGAACATCTCTGGAGAGATCTTAAAATGGCTGTGCACCGACGCTTCCCATCCAACCTGATGGAGCTTGAGAGGTGCTGCAAAGAGGAATGGGCCAAACTGGCCAAGGATAGGTGTGCCAAGCTTGTGGCATCATATTCAAAAAGACTTGAGACTGGAATTGCTGCCAAAGGGGCATCGACAAAGTATTGAGCAAAGGCTGTGAATACTTATGTACATGGGATTTCTCAGTTTTTTTGTTTTTAATAAATTTGCAAAAATCTCAAGTAAACTTTTTTCACGTTGTCATTATGGGGTGTTGTGTGTAGAATTCTGAGGAAAAAAATGAATTGAATCCATTTTGGAATAAGGCTGTAACATAACAAAATGTGGAGAAAGTGATGAAGTGCTGGGAATACTTTGTGGATGCACTGTATCTGACTGCATTGTGCCAAGTGTAAAGTTTCCTGTAGGGGGGATTATGGTGTGGGGTTCGGTTTGGCCCCCTTAGTCCAAGTGACAGGAACTCTTAAGGCTTCAGCATACAAAGCCATTTTGGACAATTTCATGCAACTGTGGGGACAGTTTTGGGACTGGCAACATGACTGCACAAGCAGCAGTGTGGAGGAACTTGACTGGCCTGCACAGAGCTCTGACTTCAATCCGACAGAACACCTTTGGGAGACTGCGAGTGAGCCGGGCCTTCTCGTCCGACATCAGTGCCTGACCTCACAAATGATCTCCTGGTCACAAATCCCATCAACACACTCTAACAACACCAGAAGAGTTGAAGCTGTTAGAGCTGCGAAGGGTGGGATGACTCCATGTTAAAGCCTATGGATTAAGAATGGGATGTCAGTGAAGTTCATGTGTGTGTAAAGGCTGGCGTCCCGATACTTTCGGGAATATCATGTAGCTGGTCTCACTACTGTCCTGTAGACCTTCCCTTTTACTCTTGCCGATACCCATCTGTCACAAATCACTCCTGACACTCTTCTCCACCCTGCCAGCGCTCTATAATGATGTGAAGCACACCTGCACACCCTCAAAAAGAAGACATCTTAGTTGCATAGAGCGCCTTTTACAGCACTGGCTGTCACGAGATGTTTTACAAAGTTCAAATAAAAGAAAACAAAACCATCTGGATGGACATTATGGAATGGCCCAGTCAAACCCTTTGATTTGAATCCCACTGAAACGTTTTGGTGGGATTTGAAGCAAACGGGACATACAAGGAAACACACAAACTGAAGGAGGACTGGGAGAACGTGTCACAAAGTCGATAGCAGAGGCTGGTGAGCTTTCATACAAAATGCCTACAAGAAGGGGGCAATACTAGCTTCAGATGCCAAAAGTGGATTTACTGTACTTGTTCCCCCCCATTTTATGTATTGATATTTGGGTGGCACGGTGGTGCAGTGGGTAGCGCTGCTGCCTCACAGTTGGGAGATCTGGGGACCTGGGTTCACTTCCCGGGTCCTCCCTGCGTGGAGTTTGCATGTTCTCCCCGTGTCTGCGTGGGTTTCCTCCCAAAGTCCAAAGACATGCAGGTTAGGTGGATTGGCAATAAATTGGCCCTACTGTGTGCTTGGTGTGTGGGTGTGTTTGTGTGTGTCCTGTGGTGGGTTAGCACCCTGCCCGGGATTGGTTCCTGCCTTGTGCCCTGTGTTGGCTGGGATTGGCTCCAGCAGACCCCCGTGACCCTGTGTTCGGATTCAGCAGGTTGGAAAATGGATGGATGGATTTTGGTTGAATAAATGATTGAAAAGGCAAATTGGGTTTTTATTGAAGTATCTCACCTTCATCTGTAGGCACGGGGTGGCGCAGTGGGTAGCGCTGCTGCCTCGCAGTAAGGTGGGTTTGCTTCCCGGGTCCTCCCTGCATGGAGTTTGCATGTTCTCCCCCGTGTCTGCGTGGGTTTCGTCCGGGCGCTCCGGTTTCCTCCCACAGTCCAAAGACATGCTGGTTAGGTGGATTGGCGATTCTAAATTGGCCCTAGTGTGTGTTCTTGGTGTGTGGGTGTGTGTGTCCTGTGGTGGGCTGGCGCCCTGCCCAGGGTTAGTTTCCTGCCTTGCGCCCTGTGTTGGCTGGAATTGGATACAGCAGAACCCCGTGACCCAGTGTTCGGATTCAGCGGGTTGGAAAATGCATGGATGGATGGATCTGTAGGCACTTCTTGCATGAAGATCTACTGTTTGTCTCCTCAAATATGTTGAGGAAAGTCAGCAATTCCCATGGGGGTGCACTTACTTTTTCACAACACTGTCTATATTCTGGGCTGAGAACCCTCAGAGGATCATTGAGTGTTTTGACTTTCCGATTTTATCTGGAGTCTCGAATCCTCGTTTTTCGGTCTACTTTGAGCCTCTTTTTGAGTTTGTGGAGAGCCCTGCAGCGTCGTAATGCGTGTAAGTGCGGTGATCCCAGCTAACTGGCTGTCCTGCTCTCCACGACATGGACACATTCCCACCCTGAGGAGGTCTGCTTGGCTGGTGGTGCCACTGAGCAAATTCCCAGCTTCTGCTGTTCACACTTTTCTCTGAGGTGTTTCACATATGAGTGACGCCAAAGAGCCTACCAAGGGATGGACAAACTGGAGTGAGTGGGAGGTAACTGGGCCACAGAGAAGGTCTTACATCTCTTAAACATTCCCTCTTGAGAGAAACCTGAGGCCTCCCCTAGTTTAGAAACCAGTTGGTCCCACTCTGGGCCGCTCGGGGGCGCCCTGTTTCCTTGCCAGAATGAAGGACACATAAACTGGAGGTGGTGTGAGGGTCCGTACCAGAGGAGCAAGTCATTACCCCCTGGGAGGGTGGGACTTGACTTCTAATAAAGCTGTCAAGATGACCACAAAAGCAGAATAGACATGGCTCATTCCCAGCATGCCTTGGCTTCTTCCCACTTTTAATAATTCGCCTGGGAACATTCTTCTGTGGTCTCCTGCTGTCCCTTGACTCACCACTTGCATTATGGGAATGTGTGTGTCTAACAATGGGATAACCCCCACCAGCACCACTACCGACGGAGGAGGAGGAGGAGGAGGAGGAGGAGGACTGCCCCCTCCACACATCAGCAGATAAGCAGATTTGCACCCGCGCTGTTGTCAGCTCACTGCAAGTCACACAGAAAGCTTTTTGTAGCGCCTCTGCTGACTGCCAGCAGGCTTCCCAGGGATCTTGCTTTAATAGCAACTCCTTCGTAAACTTCCCAATCTTTCAAAACTTCCACACATTAAAGCAGGAAAAAAAAAATCCCACAATTTATAGTCGGAATTTATACACTGTAAGCCGTATCCGAGAACAATGCCGACGTTGTGCGACGTCCCCTGGCACTGAGCTGGTCCTCTGACCCGGGGAAGTAGAAACAGATGGGACAGGGACCGAGCGCAGGGGATATGGGATTGGGACCTGCATGGGGCAGTGGGACCGGAAGGAAGTCAGAAGTCACATCCAAACAAGCAAAAAACGAGTGTGGCACAGGGGGAGCTAACTTAGTTGTATATAGCGCCTTTCACAGCGTGGGCTGTCACAAGGTGTTCTACAAAGCAGATCTACTGATCAGGGCAAAGTCACAAAGGTATAAGTTCAAATAAAAGGCAAAACATCTGGATATTGTAAAATGGGAGATTAGGGAACAGCATGAGACATTATGGAGTGACAGTAGTGGGGCAGAAAGGAAGAGGAAGTGCAGTTGGGTACGAGGGGGGTACAACACCAATTAAAGAAAGGATGAGGACAACTGGGACAGGACAGGACAGGACAGAAGTCCACTTGATGGAAATGGATGGCTTAAATGAATGGCAGAAACTGGACTGAGACGGATGTGACGAGACTGAATCACTGGAGAAACTGGGGACGAGATGCTCTGCAGCAGACCTGAGACACATCATAAGGAAGTGGAATGACAGACACTTGGGATTGGAGGGAATGGGAAGCTGTAAAAGGGGGGAAGAAATCTCAAAGAATATGTGGGCAGGAATATTTAAACTGCGATACAATAAAGGGAATACGAGATATAAGGGGCAAAGGACAAAAAGGGAAATGGGACAGGAGCAGAGATAGATAGATAGATAGACAGATAGATAGATAGATAGATAGACAGATAGATAGATAGATAGATAGATAGATAGATAGATAGATAGATAGATAGATAGATAGATAGATAGATAGATAGATAGATAGATAGATAGATAGTATCTATCTATCTATCTATCTATCTATCTATCTATCTATCTATCTATCTATCTATCTATCTATCTATTATATAGTGCCTTTCATATCTATCTATCTATCTATCTATCTATCTATCTATCTATCTATCTATCTATCTATCTATCTATCTATCTATCTATCTATCTATCTATCTATTATATAGTGCCTTTCATATCTATCTATCTATCTATCTATCTATCTATCTATCTATCTATCTATCTATCTATCTATCTATCTATCTATCTATTATATAGTGCCTTTCATATCTATCTATCTATCTATCTATCTATCTATCTATCTATCTATCTATCTATCTATCTATTATATAGTGCCTTTCATATCTATCTATCTATCTATCTATCTATCTATCTATCTATCTATCTATCTATCTACTGTAAAACTCATGATGATTATGATGATGTTACTCATATCGTTATCCCGACATCCGTGTATCATATGTGCATCCAAAGTGAGTTTTAATAAGTTTACATGTGTTTAAAGCGTGTGGGACGGGTATTTTAAGGATTAAATGTGGTCTTTCTGTCTCGTGCATTTTCACGTATCGCAGGTGAGTCTGGATTGTAACTTCCGCGATAGGCGGGGGGGTCACAGTACTTTCCCTAAACTTTGTATACCAGAATGTAAAACACGATGTTGTGTGAGGAGTTCCCCGTCTGTTTGTCTTCCATTTCTTGTCCTGGATGATCCCCGGTTGGTGTGTGTGGACTGTGTGATGTCTGCCTGCCGCGTGAGGACTGATGTGGACTGTTTGTCGACCTTCGCTCCCGTTCCCAGCACTCTTCATCATCAGGACATACCAGTAGGTCTGTCCTTTACATTTACTTACAGCGGGTGAGCTCACCTCTGGCTTATTCAGCCTCCATCATTTCACCATATTGGTTTCTGCTTCCTATTTTCTGTGTTATGGACTTCATCGTGTGTAGTTTTTGTTAGTCGAATGTTTATTGTGCATTCATCGGAAAGGGAACTGGGGTGGGATCGTTTTAGCCCTGTGTTAGATTTCATTTATTGGTGTTTAAAACATTCATCAATTTCTTTATTAGCTAACAGAAAATTTCGGGTCAGAATAAATCCCTTCATTCCTAGCGCCTTCTTCTAATGAGCATCCCATCAAAACCTTAGAATCTTCTAACAGCGCCCCCCCCGTGGCTGGAGCAGCACATTACATATGGTCTCATTTTCTCCCCCAAGTGGCTCCTCAGCTCTCACAGACTAGTTTTTCACTGATGCTGTGAGATCAGTGCCAGTCCTGTGCCACACATGCAGTCTAGCCTGTATAAAAGCAGCGGGTTTTTTCCGTGCCTGATGTTGCCCACAGTAGAAATATTCCATCCTGCAGAATACCTTTGACAGGCACACCAGTGCTAACAGGAACGCATTCCAGAAATGAAGACTGCAACACAAAACCTCTTCTGCCGGAGCCACTCAACGGAAACGGGAGACCAGCAGCCAGTCATGGCAGCTCATCAAATCCAGAGGCGGTCATGCCACACTGGAGAAGAATGGCACAGTACCAGGTGAACTGGGCCACTGGTTAGGAAATGACATGAGACGGAGTGTCAGCTCCCTGGCTTAGGATAAGTACGTAATATATAGCGCCATTCAATCAGTCCCAGGTTCCTGTCTCTGCTCATCCCATCTAAGTCAATCGGATTACAGGACAGCCAGCAAAGCCACCAGGAGGACATCCTGAGCCCCAGTGGCCAGTCAGGCCCCTCAGTTCCTGTCTATCAAAGCTTCTCAGTGAAAGCGGGCACCACTGCCCTCTGGTCACTGAGATGAATCTGATGGGCACCAAAAGTTTATAGTAGAAAATTTGGCACTATTTTCAGTGAATAAATATATTTTGCAGTGTGGCAGTAAATAAATAACAACAGAAGGATATGTATTTATTTAATTATTGACTCAAGTATTTATCTTAGTGACAGCACACTACACATAAGATAACAACTGTCAGTCTCACTCAACAAAATATAAAGCTTAGCGATTGGCCGAGTAATTTTGACAGACCCGCCTCAAGTGGCTGCTGGGTAATACAATGGAGTGACAGGCCGCTGGAGTCCCAGGACAGTAAAGCAGAGAGCATCAGAGCAGGACCACTGAGACGATCACAGTTGAAGGTGTGGAAGGAAGGGTCCATGGTGGACACGGGTGCAAGGAAGAGTGTCCCAGAGTTGTAATCTTTTTAGTTAGCCAATAAAAGGTGTCATTGTGCTTGACTTCTTACTACATTCATAATGGCTGACACAGCACAACACCCTAGTACTACAGAACTGCTGTATAAAGCAGATACTTTAATTCAAGAAGCTCTGTTATATAGTGCCATTCATATCTATCTATCCATTATGTAGTATTTTTCACAACTATCCTTCCACACATCATGAAGTGTCTTTCATATTTATGTATTCTTTAATTTCTTCTCGCTCCACATCTGCTGCCAAAGAATACCAAGAGACGATTGTGCTACCTTAGGAAAAGCAGCCATGAGTGTCAGCGGGATGTGCCCAGGGACCGGGCAGCGAGGGCAACTCACAACTGCAGTGTGTTTGTTCAGCAGGCAGAGTTGGAAACGAGTCAGTCATTATGTTATATAGCGCCTTTCATAATGTGCCAGGAGAGCCAAACGGGCCATCCACCATAAACTTGTGAAAGACAGGGGCTTCTGCAAGACCCTTAAGAACAGAGAGGGTGCAGGGTGAGATGGGGGGCCAGTGGCCCTCAAGCAAGGCCTGTTATGGACTGGGCATAAGCATCTATCTATCTATTTTATAGTGCCTTTCACAATCTATCTATCTATTTTATAGTGCCTTTCACAATCTATCTATCTATCTATTAGATATTGCCTTTCACAATCTATCTATCTATCTATCTATCTATCTATCTATCTATCTATCTATCTATCTATCTATCTATCTATCTATCTATCTATTATATAGTGCCTTTCACAATCTATCTATCTATCTATCTATTATATAGTGCCTTTCACAATCTATCTATCTATCTATCTATTATATAGTGCCTTTCACAATATATCTATCTATCTATCTATCTATCTATCTATCTATCTATCTATCTATTTTATAGTGCCTTTCACAATCTATCTATCTATCTATTATATAGTGCCTTTCACAATATATCTATCTATCTATTATATAGTGCCTTTCACAATATATCTAGCTATCTATCTATCTATCTATCTATCTATCTATCTATCTATCTATCTATCTATCTATCTATTATATAGTGCCTTTCACAATCTATCTATCTATCTATCTATCTATCTATCTATCTATCTATTATATAGTGCCTTTCACAATCTATCTATCTATCTATCTATCTATCTATCTATCTATCTATCTATCTATCTATCTATCTATCTATCTATCTATCTATCTATCTATTATATAGTGCCTTTCACAATCTATCTATCTATCTATCTATCTATCTATCTATCTATCTATCTATCTATCTATCTATCTATCTATCTATCTATCTATCTATCTATCTATCTATCATGTCACATCAAAAGGTGCCCACCATCAGACAATAAAGACTCAATCACTCACAATGAACATGAACCGCAGGTCCTGCACTTTTCCCAGAGTGCTTTACAAATCAGTCCTAATAAATACTCAAGTCAATTAATCAATCTGTCAGTCAATCACTGCCCAGTATAGCGCCTTTTCGTACAGACTACATGGTGGTGGCATACCTCTGTGTAATGGCAGCATGCCCATGATGGAGTCATTCCGGGCTCCAGGCATTTTCAAATTGCATTCACCAAGAGTGACGCCACGAGGACTGCCCACGTGTCGGGCGCAGGCTGCCACTTGCTCACAGTGCAAGGTGATAACAAACATTCCCTTCCAGCCAGCCCTCCTTTCTGGAAAACAGTTGAAGTCAACAAAGAAGAAGAATGCAAACAAAAGCAGCATTCCTGTGGCGCTGCCCTTAGGGAGCTGCTCCCATCTAAAGCACTGGGTGACCCCGAGTAAGTCACTTCACTGATCTGCTCTCAGAAGCCGCAAGGCACTATATGATCATAATATCCATATGGCCGACTTAGTCTGGATCATCTTCTATGGTCTCCCTGCCGGGTGGTGTGGCCCGGGATAATCACAGATTAAACCATCAAGTCCCCAACTGGAATCCCACCACTTCCTCCCTTTGACACCAAGAGATGCTCACTAAATCTTAAGTTTTCCCATTAATTGTCTGCGTCCCTCTGCCCTTTGCTTTTAAAGGCTGGAATTTACCCCTAAAAGGGTGCTATATAAAAGAAAAGAGTCATATGTGAGAATATGAGTCAGTGTCTGTGTGGAGTCTGAATGTTCTCTCCGTGTCCAACTTGTTAGGTAACTGGTGGTCCTGCACAAGGATGGGTGTGCCAATGGGCATGCCGTGTAATAGACTGGCACCCCATCCAGAATTGGTTCCTGCCTTGCTTCTGGTGCTGCTAGGAGACCCTGACTGTGATGAAGTGGGTTTGAGAGTAGATGGACGACTGTAGCAGACTTCGGGAATGCTAAAAACAGAAGTGGAACAAAACTGAGGCTTTCTAAGGAATTATAAGGTCAATCTGGGAAAATGTGGCTACGCCAGGCACAGCTATGGAACACGGTAGACTGTGATGTTAGGTGACACGATGGCTGACAGCAGCTTCTGTAGAAACGCTCGGCATCAGCTCCACAGATGTGTGCCGGTCAAGCAGTTCACAGTGGTGTGAGTGGTCAGTGAAATGGGCAGGGGGGCAGTGAGCACAAGTGTGCACCATGCTTGTGTGATTCACTCTACTGTGGCACAAGTCTATGTGGTGTGCAGTGAAAGGCGCTATATAATGAGGCTGACTATGAGGGCATAATCTCTAAAGGCGCTACATAAAATAAAGGTCCTTCTAATTGGACAATGTACCATGAAAGGGTGTCATTTGTGAGAGACAGGATGGGGCGGAGTCAGATGTAGATGGAGTTGGATGTCTCTGAGCTTTACCATGTAAGACTAGGTATCAGCTGATGGACATAAGGTGGGTGGGTTGGGACATAGGCATGGTGGTATGGCCAAGTGTTACCATATATGGAGAATGTTGTTACATTAGAGATGTATTTATTTAACCAATTTGCTAGTAATGATGTTGTTTATTTATTTTTCATAGTACAAGGTGATTGCTGCCCCCTACTGTACCATAATTCAAGTGCAAGTCTTATTATATGGTAATAGTTTGGTATCAGCTCTGATCAGCTGACATCCCACACCTAGCCTTAGGTTAGCATTTGAACATCCAACCCTGCCTAGAAATGACTTTGCCCCGTCGTAAGGCTGCCAGGGGTCACTTAGTCATATATGACAACACTGAGACATCAAACTCCGCCTACATCTGACTCCACCCCATCTTAAAGCTTTTAGAAGTCACTAAGTCATATATGACAACACTGAGACAACAAACTCCACCTACATCTGACTCCACCCCATCTTAAAGCTTTCAGGAGTCACTTAGTCATATATGGTAACACTGAGATATCAAACTCCGCCTACATCTGACTCCACCCAATTTTAAGACAGCAGTCATTAAGTCATATATGACAACACTGAGACATCAAACTCCACCTACATCTGACTCCACCCCATCTTAAAGCATTTAGGAGTCACTTAGTCATATATGACAACACTGAGACATCAAACTCCGCCTACATCTGACTCCACCCCATCTTAAAGCTTTTAGAAGTCACTAAGTCATATATGACAACACTGAGACAACAAACTCCACCTACATCTGACTCCACCCCATCTTAAAGCTTTCAGGAGTCACTTAGTCATATATGGTAACACTGAGATATCAAACTCCGCCTACATCTGACTCCACCCAATTTTAAGACAGCAGTCATTAAGTCATATATGACAACACTGAGACATCAAACTCCACCTACATCTGACTCCTCCCCATCTTAAAGCATTTAGGAGTCACTTAGTCATATATGGTAACACTGAGATATCAAACTCCGCCTATATCTGACTCCACCCAATTTTAAGACAGTCAGCAGTCACGAAGTCATATATGGTAACACTTAGACAACAAACTCCACCTTCATCTGATTCCACCCCATCTTAATGCTTTTAGGAGTCACTTAGTCATATATGGTAACACCGAGATATCAAGCTCCACCTACATCTGAATCTGCTCCATCTTGTATCCCACTTGTGCAGGGCTGCACACTCACACACACCTCAGAGAGAACTTTGCTCCCAGATGCCTAAAGGGTACTGCGGCTTTGGGAATTTATTAAAGGGGTGGGGTTGGGGTGCTCACCCCTCGACTTACTTGTAATTATCGTCTTCCACAAACTTCTGCAGCTCCTCAATGTATCGCACCGACATCAAGTACTTCTGCACATGTGAAAGTGTCATCAGGTGATCTGGAAAACAGGTGAGGTGGCATCAATGGAAGTCCCAGCCCATGGTCAACAGGAACATCAGCAAAGCATTCTAGCAAGAAACATGTCCAGCAGGGACTGACCAAGATAACCTCTCAACCTCAAGAGGCAAGCAGAGACGGCAGCACCTCAGCCTGGTGACACTAACAGCAGAGGCATGGGGTCTTTGACTTCCTTCTCTTCTACATGTAATCCCATAACTTGACCAGTGGCGGGAGATGACCACTGCGTTCTGCTTTTCATTCTGATTTCAGTGGCCCCATCTACTTGTATCTCCATTACCTCTCGGTGTCTGAACCTCCTGCTCTCAATCTCACTTCTCATAGCAGAGGCGCCTCTTCATCCCAATTCCATTTCAAATCTTCCCTCACCTCTCACTCCAACACCAGACGTGAACCCAACCCACACCCTCACATTTTCAGTTTTCACTTTAGATGTTTTCAGATCCATTGCTACACTGGACTTTCCCACTTTCCCAAATTCCTAAATTCAGGATGCTACCAGGTCCAGTCCCTGTTCCCATTACCAACTTCCAGTTAAGATCCAACTCCTGCAGTTCATGCCCTCATGGGGTTTGACTGCTCCTCCACCACTAAGCCCATCCCATGATATCCTATTTCCAGATCCACAGGGTTCTTCCCAAATCTCGTCCCACTGGGCATCCCCTTTGGGTATCCGCATTTTCCTGTTTATATGCCAGGAACGCTCCCATTTCCACTTGTCATCTTCTCCTATATCTGATCTGCTGTCCAGACCCTCTTCCATCCACACCCCTCACTACTTCACATCATCACTCACTCCTCTTCTTATCCCAGATTTGTTTCAATTTCAAATTTTTGCTCCAGTTTTTTTTTTTCCATTCCTATGCAGGATCTGTTCTCATCTCTACAGTTGTGACCAAACATTTTGAGAATGACCCAAGTGTTGGTTTTCACCAAAGTTTGCTGCTTCAGTGTTTCTAGATCTTTCTGTCAGATGTTTCCCTGGTGTACTGAAGTAGAACTACGAGCAGTTCAGAAGTTTCAAAGGCTTTGATTGACAATGACATGAAGTTTACAGGCAGAGTCCATATTTGCAGTGTTGGCCCTTCTGTCTTTTTCAAGACCCCTGCAATTCGCCCTGGCAGGCTGTCAATCAACTTCTGGACCCAATCCTGACTGATGGCCGCCGCCTATTCTTGCAGAATCAGAATTGGTGAGTTTTTGTTTGTCCACCCGCCTCTCAGGGGAGTTTCCTGGCCATGGACCCCAAATTTTGATGTTTTGTTCCCCAAGTCACTTAGTTGTCACTTTTGCCTTATGGCTCGGTGCTCCATCATGTTGGTCACCAAACTGTTCTTGGATGGTTGGGAGAAGTTGCTCTCGGAGGAGGTTTGGGTCCCATTCTTTATTCATGGCTGTGTTCTGAGCTGACATGAATGGTTTCAGGATGCTTTACTGCTGGCCTGACACTGGACTGATGGTAGCGCCGCTCACCTTTTCTTTTTTCCGGATGCCCAAAACAATCAGAAAGGGGATTCATTCGAGAAAATGACTTGACCCCAGCAGTCCTCAGCAGTCCAACCCCAGAATCCCAGTCTGTCCCTGATGTTTTTCTTGGCTTCTTTGCTGCCCTTCTTGACGCCCACCAGGCCATCCTCCCAAAGGCTTTGCCTCACTCTCACCTGCCTGCTGCCATTCCTGAGCCAATTCTGCCCTGGTGGTGCCCAGTCAATAGCCACGAATAAAGAATGGAACCAAAACCTCCTCCGAGAGCAACTTCTCCCAACCATCCAAGAGCAGTTTGGTGACCAACATGATGGAGCACCGAGCCATAAGGTAAAAGTGAGAACTAAGTGGCCTAGGGAACAAAACTTGGAAATTTGGGGTCCATGGCCAGGAAACTTCCCAGACCTTTAATCCCATTGAGAACTTGTGGACAAACAAAAACCCACCAATTCTGATTCTGCAAGAATGGGCGGCAGCCATCAGTCAGGATTGGGCCCAGAAGTTGATTGACAGCCTGCCAGGGTGAATTGCAGAGGTCTTGAAAAAGACAGAAGGGCCAACACTGCAAATATGGACTCTACACATAAACTTCATGTCATTGTCAATAAACACGTTTGGAACTTCTGATCTCCTCGCAATTCTACTTCAGAACACCATAGAAACATCTGACAGAAAGATCTAGAAACACTGAACCAGCAAACTTGGTGAAAACCAACACTTGGGTCATTTTCACCACTTTGGGCCACCACTGTACCGTCCACCAGACATCCTCCCCTCTTCTGTTTATTGTCAAATGCACTGCCATCTCCTGCTCTTAAACTGGTTTTGCTCCCAACAGACTCCACATCAGATTGCCCCTCATCCTCCATTCACATGTCAGATATGCCCTGACTTCCAGTCTTCACTCCCATTTCAGATCCTTGTGTTGACCTCACCGTCATGTCCACCACCCCTTGTTCACATTTACTCCCATCCCCTTCTCCAGCGCTCCTCCATGCATTTACCCCAGTTGGTTACCACCTCCTGCTCCCATCTTCTACCATTCCGTGTGCTCTTCCTACTGTATGTCTGTTCCCATCCATCGCTAATTCCTGCCCTTTCCTTCATTCTCACTCCTGAGCCGCGTCCACCGCTTACCGTTTCACCCCACCTGAGGATTCCACACACCTCTCAACTGCTCCATTATGAAGCCCCTCCTGGACTGACCTGGTCTGAGACGTGTAGGATGGTTCAAGTTACTACAGACGCCCCCCACTCCCTCGTGCAGGCAGGCTGGGGGTCTTCTGGTTGTCTGTTTTTTCTTTTTGTTCTCCACTCTTGCCCAGAGGCACCTGATTAAACACAGCGGCTCCACTCGGCACAGCTGATGAACAAAGCTTTGGCAGCTCTCTGGTAAACATGACCTTTGACCCCCTCCAGTCAGCCTGAACGGGGATTCCCTGCAGTCAGACTGTCTCCAGTTACAGATGTGTCACATGAGGACTCAAGGATTAGTGACTCACAGCTCGTTTTTATGGGGCGCCATGCCCTTCACTCAACACCTGGGCAGCAGTCTGTGATTCACAAGCTGGCATCCTCCTGCTGTGAGCAACTGACAACTCATGCAACTCAAGCAAAAGAAACCGTCTCCATTTCATATAGCGCCTTGCACCCTGCACACTGTCTCGAGTCGCTTTGCAAAGCCAGTCGCATGAATGGTGGGCTCTGGGATGGCCAGTTCCAAATCAGGACCACTGCTTCATTCTAGAAGGTTCCTCAATCCCAGTCTAACTTAAAGGGACTTCTCTCCTGTCCACTTGTGTCTGCTGGGAGTGCGCCCCACTGATGGTGGGACTAAAGACTGAGTGTGCGGGTGCAATGACAACCTACATCCACCAGGGGGTCTCCAGGACAGGATTGAGATGCAACCCCACCACATACACCTCTCCTCACACGTGCTGCTATTGTACCCTCCACCACCACCACCACCCACCCCAGTACCCTGGAGAGACCACAGAGAGTGTGTGGAAATGCACCCCAAAATACACACACACACAGAGAAAGGGACCTCGACATCAGATGAGAGAGTGATGGCAGATAACACCTTCACAGACACGAGAAAGCAGTGAACAGAAAGTGTTACACACACATGCAAACACACACACACACACAGAGGACGGGACCTGACATCGGGAAAGTGAGTGACACCGGAAAATGTCAGTCATGACCTTTAAAGGGAAAAAAGAAACACAAAGCAGTGGGGGAAAAGAGTGACACATATGTGCACACACACACACACACACACACGCGCACACACACACACACACACACACACACACACACACACTACATATAGGACCAGGCATAAGACAAGAGTGTGACAGCAGCAAACAGCAGGCACCCCTTCATAGAAAAGGGAAAAACACAAATCAGTTGGGAGAAAGAGTGACGTGCACACGTGTGATCAAACACACACACACACACACACACACACACACACACACACACACACACACACGCACATTGCACAGAGTAAAGGACCAGGCATAAGACAAGAGAGAGCGAGAGGTGAAAATGCCAGACATGCCCTTGACAGAGAAGTGCTTTCCGCACAAGCATGCACACACATTGACAAAGATACACACACGGGCACCTGTGCACACACACCCAGGTACTCACAAGCACAGATTCACAAATTCACCTCGCACTCGCACACTCCTCACACACATGCCTACACAAACTTCATACACAACTAAACACACAAAAATATAGAAGTCCTTTCTCAGCAACACAAAGGCATAAACTGACACACACACAGACTCACAAGTGCAACAGAGTCGCAGTCACACACACACACACACACACACACATAAAAGTTAATTCTTGCAAGTGCATATTTACCGATAAACACTCACAGGTGCACTACAGCACATTCACACACGTAAAGGCATGTTGACACGCCATTACACTGACAAATATGTGGGCACACACACACACACACACACACACACACATTCATATTCACCTACAAAGGAGGCCAAATACTCATCAAATGCACACACGTGCACAGCAAACACAAATTCATACAGAAAATGAGGAGACCACTCTCCCCAACATACGTGTAGAGACTCACACACACACGCACACATTTGCCCACATACACAAATGCACAGACTGGCATGCCCATTGGCACTTTGGTAAATCCTTATACTAACACACATACAGACGCACACACACACACTCCCTTGCACACTCATTCACTTAGAAATGGGCCCAAATACAAGTAAACACGCTCACACACACACACACTCACACTCTACATGTGCTCAAAGGCCCTCATACACATCAACACATCTTGCACACACACACATTCTCATAAACACCCATGTATACTCCACGCATGCCCAGGTGCCCCCATGCACAAGCACACTTGTGTATTCACACACATACATGGGTCACATAAACACTTATCGATAGGGTGGCATGTACACTGGCACTTTGGCATACCCACACACTTAACACAAAAGTACATACACTCCCACATGTGCCCTAATGCTCCTGGGCACATGCAAACACTCCAGACATGCTCAGGTGTGCCCATGCACACTTATCCACAGACTGGCATGCTCATTGGCACTTTGGCACACACACACACACACATACATACATATATACTATTTGCCCAACCTCTCCCCAGTCAGTGACAGACACACTCACACACACTCACACTCACTGACCGTAGTTGCAGGACACCTGCAGGTCAGAGATGATGCGCAGGATGTTGTTCATCTGGTTGGACCGCTGCTCATTCTCCATGATGCTGTCCGAGGCCGGGTACGCCGAGTCGATGTAGATGATGTCCAGAAGGTAAATACCTGGAGGGAGAGAAGGACACAGTTGGGGGAATGAGGGACGAGGCCAACGGGTGAGGGTCTGACAAACACATCACAACGGCGGGCAGTGCCATGATAAACGCTAACAAACACCTTCACTTCACATGCATAGATTCTTAAGGTGGTGAACAATTTGTAAGGGAATGTGGGCACAGGGCATAGCCTCCTGGTGCCACTGAGGTCCATTCTAAAGAGCCAAGCCACAAACACCCAAGGACGGCCACTGCAGTGGGCCGAATAGGTTGCTTAACAACACGGACATTCAGCCCCATAAGGCTGAGACTTTGTCCGGCTTGTCCATATAAAGGGCGCTATATAAACACGTACCTGCCAACATGCAGCTTTCTGAAAATCTGACAAGGAGTGACAACCCCATTCACATAGCAAAACACAGACTGGTACTGCCAGGCACATTCCCTCCAGGAGGTTTGGCACTTATTCTGCAGCATGACAGCCAAATGACATTGAGAGGGAAGGGGTCAGTGACAAGCTATGTCTCTGCCAAGATGTATCAGGTGCAAACGTTTCACTGCCCAGTTACCCTGGTCCTGAGAAGATGGCACTGGTGGTTGGAGATAAGTGGGCTTCACCTTAGCTGGGGGTGTGTCTTCACCACCAACTTTGCATTTCATTGCCCTCAGCTCTGATGTCCCCCATTATTTCAAATGATGCCACTCTAGAGGGCGCCTGGCACCACTGGACACAAGATACTTTAACCCCTTGAGAAATACATCACTCCAGTCCAGCAAAATGTGCCCGTGGTAGAATAAAACAGCTCATTTGGTACACATGCCTACCTTACAGTTGCTGCTGTATAGTGCCTTTCACTATCAGGGCTACTGCTCAAAGTTTTACAAAACAGCACATGGGCAGTAAACACGAGACAGGTGCCAAGGTGCCCACCTCTCCACACACCAGAAGGCTACTTGTCCCACAGAACCACTCACATCACCAGACTTTTCCTTAGAAGTGTTTGTCTGAGGGCCTCGTCAACATTCCATTCTTACCACTGAGGGACTCCAGAGGGGGCAAAGAGGGTAAGGGCATTTAGAAATGGCAGCCAGGTTTACCCAAAATGGGCCTTGATAGTAAAATGGAGCAAAGGTCATAGAAATAGATGGTAAAAAAAAAAAAAAAAAAAAAAAACTTGGCGCAGGTTAGGTGGCATAGATGCAGTCAGGGTGCCCAGGTTGCCATGGAAATTCAAATTCAGACAAAGTGCCCGATCACGTCATGTGGCCCTCCAGTCCCCACTAAAGAGACCACAATGTGTGCCCTTCATGTTCTAGAATGGTATTTGGGTGGCCTGGTGGCGTAGCAGGCAGCACACTGCCCCACAGTAGCATTAGCCTAAATCTGGCACGTTCTCCCAGTGTTCATGTCTAAGTCCACCCGTTTGCTGTTAGGCTACCGAGGTCTCTAACTTGGCGCCCGTTAGCTTTCTTTGAGTCTGAACTGTGTTACACTGGCATCCCACCCCGTGTTTTCCTGGCACTCCTGGAGATCACAGGATGGATGTGAGGAAAGACCTGTGGTGAAAGGTGCGATATGAGAGACGATGCCTACGCACCACAAGGCTCCAGACTCAGATGTGAAGTTTCCGGCCTGACAGTAACGGGGTCAACAACGCTCTCTCGTTTTACCGAAATGTGGAGGGAGGGGGCAAATGCCCATCTTTGCAGTCCTTTGGTCCTTAGCAGATGGCACTAGTAGTTTTGGATGAGCTGGAAACGTCTCGACTAGTGCTGTTCTTCAAACGATGGGACTCAACTCAACCACTAATCTGCGACCCAGTAGCCACCGGTGGGTGATGAGTTGTCGTCATTTAAATTGGAAGATGGGCTGCTGTGGTCCATGAAGTGGGTTGTGGCGGGTCGCCCCTCACGACGCTCGTACTCGATCCCCCTTCTGCAAGTTCACCAAGGCCGCTCTGATGATCCCGCTCATTTCACTAAGGGGTGAATTCGCCAGGTAGATCACCTTCTCTTGGTGGGCTGTGAAAATATTTACGTGGGAAGAACTGGGTCTGGAGGCTGGTGGGCTACACAAGGCATGGGACACTTTTACCTTTTGACAATTACCTCATCAAAAATGTGCCCGGGGTCCATGATCGCCCCCCCCCCCCAATTATTCAAATGATGGGATCCTGGAGGGTGCCTGGCACCCCTGGACACCTGTCACTTATACCCAAAGATAAATGTGCCACTACAGTCCAGCAGACTGTGCCAGTGGTAGACTCAAATGGCTCATGTTGCACATACCACAGGGGTCAGTGACTCTGTATAGCGCCTTTCACTGGGAGCGTTAACTTTCAGCGTTTTACAAATAATATAAACCGCGTGTCGGCAGTAAACACCAAAGGCAAGTTACAAGGTGGCCACCTTTCTACCAACCGGAACTGGCCCCTACCTAATGCCATACAGGTGGCCAAAAGTTTTCATCGCATTGAAGACCCCCTGTCCTGACCACAAGTGGACTCCGGCTGTAAAAAATGGCAGTTGGGTATTCCACAACGGGGAGCGAGGGGCGTAGAGACTGATGGGGCACAGGTGGACAATTAATATTCAAGAGTACATGGGTGACAAGGTGACTTTAAAGGTGGCACAGTGCCTGACACCAACACACTTGTTAGCTAATGTGGTGCTGGCACATGTTCATACCCACACTCTCCAGCTGCCCTGGTAAGTTGCACTAGTAAGGGCACTAGTTTGGGTGAGTCGAGTCTGGCCCCTTCTGCACTGACATCCCACCCAGGGTTGGCATCCACTTTTTGTGACTCTCCTAAAAGCCCACCCAGGTTTGCAAGCAGGATGGAGGTAGAGAGAGATTTATGATGAAAGGAGCTATATAACAGACAGTGCCCACGTGCCACAATGTGCCCGCCCGTGTTGGGTTGCTAGGGTGGCAGCCCAGATTCCTCCTCTCTGTGTTTCTCTCTTCCCGACGGAATGGGCCCACGAGTCTCCTACCACACTGGAGGCCCTTGCAGGCAGGCGCTTACACCCGACGTGCCATGTGACTTGGCGTGAGCCCTGAGCGGCACACATGCCTGATAAATGCATCAGAACTATTGAGTCAATTAGCTGACATCAGGAGAATAATGTTTTCCTGGCAGCGGACGCGCATACTTTGAAATATTTTTTCTTTTCGAGAGGGGTGTGTGAGGATGCGATTCAGGAAAACAAGCCATGAATCACGAGCCGTTTCCAAAGAGCCTGGCATGCTGTCCGAGACTCATAGGCTGTTTATTCGATCAACTCGTCAGGATGGCACGTCCAAAAGCAGCTCCCTGAAGGTCATGAGCGCTGCCCTGCTGGAGGTGTTCATCACCAGCTCACCCCTGGCCTGGCAGGAAAAAGTTCATCGGGGAGACTGGGACTGGCACGGCAGCCTCTGCATGTGCCAATCAGGAGGCTGCCAGGCACATCACATTGCTCAGCCACGTGGCATCCAAAGAAACAAATGAGATTTAAAGTTCATAGCCAGCCCAAGGCCACCAAACAGCCAGAGATTGTCACTTATGCTGTGCTTGTTGGATGTCTAGCCACGCTCTGGGCAGCAGCTGCCCACCATTACACCAAGTTCTTTGCTCTCCAGTTTACCCACTGTGGATGTGGAAAGGGAAAAAGACCAAAGAAAAGCCACAGGTACAGAGCAGGACATGGCGGGCACCTCATGCAATAAGGAAGACAATCGTGGGCTATGGAGGAAGCAACGAGTGCCAGGAAGACTGAAGACCACTGGGGGGAATCAGCTGAGCAGGATGAATGCCATGTTGGGTAAAATGAGGGAGTCAGCAGATAAAGGAGCAGATGAGGTTTGGGGTGGGCGGGTGAAAGGCTCAGGGGGCACAAGAAAGCCCATGAAGGATAATCGATGGACAACAGACATATGGAGGGAGGTGCAGAGAGAAGGAGAAAATCTGAGTGATGAATCAGTGGACAAAGGAGGAAGAGGAGGAGAAGGAGGAGACGAGTTTGAGGGCCAGTGAAAGGCTCTGGGGGGTCCAACAATGAATGAAATGAAGACAAGAGACATCAGAGGAGCGAGGGGGGTCAGCAGACAAAGGAGGAGATGTGGTTCAGGGTGGGTGGGTGAAATGCTCAGGGGGTCCAGCAAAGTCCAAGATGGATAATCAATGGACAATGGACATATGGAGGGAGGTGCACAGAGAAGGAGAAAATCTGAGAGATAAATCAGTGGACAAAGGAGGAAGAGGAGGAGGAGGAGACGAGCTTGTGGGTCAGTGAAAGGTCTGGGGGGGTCCAACAATGAATGAAAAGAAGACAAGAGACAGACAAGAGACATCAGAGGAGTGAGGGGATCAGCAGACAAAGGAGGTGAGGTTTGGGGTGGGTGAAAGACTCATGGGGTCCAACAAAGTCCAAGAGGCATAATCAATGAAAAGAAGAACAGGAAATCAATAAGAGAAGCTGACAGGCGAGGGATCATGGAGGTGGGGATGGACAGGACATCAGAGGAGCAAAGGGGGTCAGCAGACAAAGGAGGAGATGTGGTTCAGGGTGGGTGGGTGAATTGCTCGGGGGGTCCAGCAAAGTCCAAGATGGATAATCGATGGACAATGGACATATGGAGGGAGGTGCACAGAGAAGGAGAAAATCTGAGAGATAAATCAGTGAAGAAAGGAGGAAGAGGAGGAGGAGAAGACAAGCTTGTGGGACAGTGAAAGGCTCTGGGAGTCCAACAAAGTCCAAGAGGAAGAGGAAAAGTAAAACTATAAGAGAATGGGAAGGACATCAGAGCAGTGAGGGGATTAGCAGACACGGGAGGAGATGAAGTTCAGGGTGGGCAAAAGGTTCAGGGGGTCCAAGAGGGATGGAAAGAGGAGAAGGAAGGCAAAAGAAGCAAACAGTTGGGGGGAATTATGAAGGAAGGAACGGGAAAGAAATCAGAACAGCATGGGGATCAGCAGACAAAGAACAAGACAAAGGTAAGGGTGGGCGAAAGGCTCCAGGGTGGGGTCCTACAAAGTCCAACATGGATAACCAAAAGAAGAAGGAAAAGGAAAATGATAAGAGAGCCAGATAGGTGAGGAATCGTGGAGGTGGGAAGGGGAAGGACATCAGCAGACAAAGGAGGAGGTGAGGCTCAGGGTGGGTGGAAGGCTCAGGGGGGGTCTAACAAAGTCCAAGAGGCATAATCAAAAGATGATGGACATAAGGTGGGGGTACACATGGAAAGGATCAAGAACACCCAATGAGGAAATCATGAGCAGAAAGAAACAAAAAGGCACCTGAGAGATAAAAGGAGGAGGAGGAAGAGGAGGAGGAGACAAGATTTTTCCTGAAGAGCTCTGAAAGGTCCTGCAAAGTCCAACAGAGTGGATGGAGGAACAGGAAAACAATAAGAGAAGCAAAGAGGTAAGAAATTAATGGGGGAGGACTGGATAAAATTTGGGAGTGAGGACACCAGGGGGCACAGTGACCGAGTGCTGGTGAAGGGTCCATGAGGAACAACAAAGTCCAAGATGGACAACCAATGGATGGTGGACTTACAGCTGTTAAGTATCTAAACAGAGCGGGTGCCATGAAGGACAGAGACTGCAACTTGAGACCTCCTGAGTGGTTCTTCAAATTGGCACAAAATCCTGAGAAAGCCATTGAAGGTCATAATGTCTCGATTTGCTTGGTACAAGATACTCGGAGACGTGAAGCGGGCAATGTCTAGCAACTTTAGAAGGAAAAGGACCAGAAGAACAGGCGTTGCCACCGAAGAATCAAACACCAAGGTGACTTTTAACCAGAAACTTGCCAGCTGAAAGAGGGTGACATCTGCACACGTGGATAAGGAAAAGTAAGAGGACCTAGCAGGTGACCTTTTAACCCATCGTGTTGGCCACCCTGTCACTACCCAATCTGTGCCCCCACCCCGCTTAATGACACTACCCGCTCAGTGTCACACTTATCTGACGACGAATCGCCATCCGAATGCACTGCCCATTTGCCCCCTGCCTGATTTACATCCACACCTGTTACCTTTCACGATTCACGTGTCTTATTTTATGACATGAATCAGCAGCCCGCTTGGGCGTCATCTTCGGATTGTGGCCGAGTTTGTTTGCCAGCACCCTGAAGGAATATTTTTCACCAGAAGGAGTTAACTCAGCCTGGCAAAGACGGGAGTGAATTGGAAACGCCACGCATGGCTGCCACCTTTATAGTGCTGTCATTGTTCACTTTGTGGTGCAGCAGTTGGTACGTCTGCATCAGGGCTCTGAACTCCAATCTCAGCTTGTGTCTGCTCACTATTCTACCCATGTCTGTTAGATTAGTGTCGTGTGATGCCATGGGCAGCAGACTGGCACACTGTTTAGTGCTAGAGCCCCACAGCTTGGGGGTTCCAATTTTGAATATCAATGCCATGATTCTCTGGATGGAGATTGCACTTGCTACAAATATCTGCTGCATTAGTGCCATGTGAAGGCATGGGCAACAAGGTGGCACACTGTTTAGTGCCAGTGTCTCACATCTCCAGAGCTCTGAATTCAAATCTCTGTTGAATTCAAATGTCTGTTGGATTAGTGACATTCACTAGCATGGGCAGCAGAGTGGCACACTGTTTAGTGCCAGTGCCCCACAGCTTGAGGGTCCCAAATTTGAATATCAATTCCATGACTCGCTGGATGGAGTTTGCACTTGCTACAAATGTGTGTTAGATTAGTGCCATGTGAAAGCATGGGCATCAGGGTGGCACACTGTTTAGTGCCAGTGTCTCACATCTCCAGGGCTCTTATTTCAAATCACATCTTGGTTACTCCGTAAGCTGATTTTGCACATTCTACCCATATGTCTGTTGGATTAGTGGCATACAACAGCATGGGCAGTAGGGTGGCAAAGCGGTTATTACTGCTGCCTAACAGCTCCACGGTCCTAAATTTGAACATCAGCCCATCATTCTCTTGATGGAATTTGTAACACGTCTGCTGGAATAGTGCCATGTGATGGCATGATCAGCAGGTTGGCAGCAGGGTGGAACAATGTTTAGTGCCAGTGTCTCACAGCTCCAGGACTCTGAATTCAAATCTCAGCTTGTGTTTGCTCATTATTCTACCTATGTCTGTTTGATTAGTGCCTTGCGATAACATGGGCAGCAGGGTGGCACACTGGTTAGCACTGCTGCCTTACAGCACCAGGGTCCTGAATATGAACATCAGCCGTTCATTCTCTGGATGACATTTGTAACAAATGTCTGTTGCATTAGTGCCATGTGAAGACATGGGCATCAGGGTGGCAGTGCCTCATAGCTTCAGGGCCCTGAATTCAGATCTCAGCTTGGTTCCTCCGTAGGCTGAGTTTGCACATTCTATTCATATGTCTGTTGGATTAATGCCAAACAACAGCATGGGCAGTAGGCTGGCACAGCAGTTATCAGCTGCCTAACAGCTCCAGGGTGCTAAATTTGAACATCAGCCATCATTTTCTGGATGAAATTTGTAACACATGTCTGTTGGAATAGTGCCATGTGATGGCACGGGCAGCAGGGTGGCACATTATTTAGTGCCAGTGTCCCACAGCTTCAGGGTCCCGATTTTGAATGTCAGCCCCATCACTCTGTGGATGAAGTTTGCATATTTTATAAATGTTTGTTCAATTACTACCATGTGATGGCATGGGCAGCAGGGGGGCACATTGTTTAGTGCTAGTGCCTCAAGGCTCCAGGGCTCTGAACTCAATTCTCAGCTCGGTTACTCTTTAGGCTGAATTTGCTTAATTCTATTCATGTCTGTTGGATTAGTGCCATGCGATGGCATGGCTGGTAGGCTGGCAGACTGGTTAACACTGCTGTCGTACAGCTCCAGGGTCCTGAATCTGAACATCAGCCCCGACACTCTCTGGATGTAATCTGTAACACATGTCTGTTGGAATAGTGCCATGTAATGGCATGGGCAGCAGGCTGGCACATTGTTTAGTGCCAGTGCCTCAAGGCTCCAGGGCTCTGAACTCAATTCTCAGCTTGGTTACTCTTTAGGTTGAATTTACTTATTCTACTCATGTCTGTTGGATTAGTGCCATGCGATGGCATGGCTGGTAGGCTGGCACACTGGTTAACACTGCTGTCGTACAGCTCCAGGGTCCTGAATCTGAACATCAGCCCAGACACTCTCTGGATGTAATCTGTAACACATGTCTGTTGGAATAGTACCATGTGATGGCATGGGCAGCAGGCTGGCACATTGTTTAGTGCCACGGCCTCACAGCTCCATGCCTCTGAATTCAATTCTTAGCTCAGTTACTCTATAGGTTGAATTTACTTATTCTACTCATGTCTGTTGGATTAGTGCCATGCGATGGCATGGCTGGTAGGCTGGCACACTGGTTCTAGCACTTCCTGCCCCACAGCTCCAGGGTCCTGAATCTGAACATTAGCCCAGTCACTCTCCAGATGGAATTTGCAACAAATGTCTATTGGAGTAAAGTCATCAAATGTCACGAGCAGCAAAGAGGCACAGTGGTTGGCGCATAGAGGTTCTGAATCTAACCCTCTGCCCGTTTACTTGCCCACTGTCCCTGTGCTTGTGGGATTTGTTTTGTTGGTCAGCCATCCTGTGCTCTTATTTCTTTTCACCCTGCCCAGTGTTTGCTTTGCTGCTGCCATTGGTTATTCCGAAGGTTTGAAAGTGAAAGGACGGAGGGTCCAAACTGTGAAAGGTGCCAAGCGCAGTGGAGACGCAGGCAGCGAAACAGAAGGACTTTGGCGTGGAGCTCCGGTGCCGCCAATTCTGAGGCTCAGGTCACCTCGTCATCATCCGGCGCTATATGAGCTCATTTGCATAAACATTTTCCGTACCAGGGCACTGGAGCGAGACGCATCTTTCAGTTCTGTGAGCCTCGAGGAAGCAATAAATGAAAATAATTTCCAGAGCCGGCCTCTTAGATGGAATTTTCCAACGTATAAATTCCTCGGCTCCGTCGTTATCGTCTCTCCAAAGGTGATTCTGATTAAGAGGAGACGTGGAGGCCTGTCTGGCCGGCTCGCTTGCCCCCGAAACGTAGAAGTGCCACTCAAGCCACACTAGCTGCCCCCCCCCAACAACCCCCCCCAAATGTCACTGTGCCGACCGGCGCTCCGCTCTGGCGGACCAGCTGCTCCATTCCTACCATATTAGCTCATGTGGCAGGCGTCCCGCTGTGGTCGTCTTGGTTGAAACCCCAGCCTGAGTTTGGGAGAAAAGGCTTGCTTGTTTAAGATGGAAGGAATTAACGGTTTCCCAAAATGTGAAAATTGGGTGGGCACAGGAGAATATGGAAAAAAAAAAAAAAAACTGGGAGAAAAGATGTGTGAAAAAAGTCAAAACATTCAAACCAGAAAATCTGCAAAAAAAAAAAAAAAGTCTAAAAAAGAATTTCAAATGTTCTTTGTGTAATATAGCGCCTTACACAACTGGGGATTGAAATGGCAGCACATTGGGATTGGGAGTCCAGACCCGTTATTCACTATGGCACCCTGTGTTGAAAACAAGGGGAAGACTTATAAAAAAAATATATATTTTTTAATATAGCGCCTTTCACAGTTATTACGAGAAATCATGAAAAACATCAGCGAGAATTTGAGCAAATAAAACAAGGGGGGGTCTCACGGAGTCCATTTGTGCAGGCTGTGTAGTGCACTGGACGTGACACAGTGTGACCCCGAGCAGGTCACGTCACCTGTCTGAGCTCTAACACTGTAAGTGGCCATCAGCCCAACAGGTACAGTCATATGAAAAAGTTTGTGACCCCCTCTCAGCCTGCATAATAATGGACTCTCCTTTCAACAATAAAGATAACAGTGGTCTGTCTTTCATTTCCTAGGAACATCTGAGTGCTGCGGTGTTTTCCGAACAAAGATTTTTAGTGGTGCAGTATTTAGTTGTATGAAATTAAATCAAATGTAAAAAACTGGCTGTGCACAAATGTGTGTCCCCTTGTCATTGTGCTGATTTGAATGCCTGTCACTGCTCAGTGCTGATTGGTTGATGAGCTCGTTAAGCCTTCATAGAGAGGTGTGTCCATCATGAGATATAAAGGTATTTAAGGTGGTCAATTACAAGTTGGGCTTCCTTCCCTTTGACTCTCCTCTGAAGAGTGACAGCATGGGATCCTCAAAGCAACTCTCCAAAGATCTGAAAACAAAGATTGTTGAGTCTCCTGGTTTAGGGGAAGGCTACAAAAAGCCATCTCAGAGGTTTAAACTGTCAGTTTCAACTGTAAGGAATGGAATCAGGAAATGGAAGGCCACAGGCACAGTTGCTGTTAAACCAGCAGGTCTGGCAGGCCAAGAAAAATACAGGAGCAGCATATGAGCAGGATTGTGAGAATGGTGACAGACAACCCACAGATCACCTCCAAAGACCTGCAAGAACATCTGGCTGCAGATGGTGTATCTGTACATCATTCTACAATTCAAATATCTGTATTGCAGGGTGATGAGCAAGAAGCCCTTTCTGCACTCATGCCACAAACAGAGTCGCTTGTTGTATGCCAATGCTCATTTAGACAAGACAGATTCATTTTTGAATAAAGTGCTTTGGACTGATGAGACACAAATGGAGTTATTTGGTCAGAACAAAAGCGCTTTGCATGGCGGAAGAAGAACACCGCATTCCAAGACAAACAACTGCTACCTACTGTCACATTTGGTGGAGGTTCCATCATGCTGTGGGGCTGTGTGGCCAGTTCAGGGACTGGGGTCCTTGTTAAAGTCGAGGGTCGGATGAATTCAAATCAATATCAACAAATTCTTCAGGATAATGTTCAAGCATCAGTCACAAAGTTGAAGTTACGCAGGGGTTGGATATTCCAACAAGACAATGACCCAAAACACAGTTCAAAATCTACAAAGGCATTCATGCAGAGGGAGAAGTAGAATGTTCTGGAATGGCTGTCACAGTCTCCTGACTTGAATATCAGCGAAAATCTATGGGATGATTTGAAGCAGGGTGTCCATCAAATTGAACTGAACTGGAGAGATTTTGTATGAAGAATGGTCAACAATACCTCCATCCAGAATCAGACACTCATCAGAGGCTATAGGAGGACAGCGTCTAGAGGACAAAAGAAGGCTCAACTAAGTATTGATGTCATATCTCTGTTGGGGGGCCCACATTTATGCACCTGTCTAATTTTGTTATGATGCATATTCCATATTTTCTGTTAATCCAATAAACTTAATGTCAGTGCTGAAATCCTACTGTGTCCATGAGGCATGTCAGATATTAAAAGGAAGTTCAGCCAATGAGAAACAAAAATGCAAAGAATTAAGAGGGGGTCCCAAACTTTTTCATGTGACTGTAAATGTAATATAGCGCCTTTCACAGGGTCCCAACCACACAGCATGAAGACCACTACAAAAAGATACTGAAAGGGCACCATGTCTGTGACGCGGTTTTACTGTCCCCAGCAGACTGTGGAATTTCGGGGGGACTAGCCAACTGCACCCCCCTCTGAAACTTGCAAATGTAAATAAATACATCAAATCTTCCACTTGAAAGGCGCTATATCACATAAAGAATGACTGATTTTCAACTTAGCATAACACCCTCTCTGTGTGGAAGGGGGGGGGGGGTTGGAGCCCACCCCAGTGGCATCGGGAGCAATGCGGGAACCAAACCTGGATGGGGTGCCAGCTCACAGCAGGGCGGGCCACTTCTTCACACACATCCGGACTGGCACAAGAGAAGTGCGCTCATGCCCACAGTTACAGAGAGAGGGCAATCCTGTGAATGGCAGTGATAGAAATAAAGAAGCACAATCTGTGCTCATTTTATATAGTGCCTTGCCACCTCTGAAGTAATGACTGCTTGGGTCTGCTTCACACTGCCACCAAAATACGCAGCTACTGTGTAATCCACTTTAGTGCCAACTCTAGGGATGGTTGTAGGGCATACACAGGGTGCATATTGAGTTGGCATGTGGGCAGAAAAGCCACAGGGTCAAAGAGAAAAATAAAATGCCACCGTAAGCAGAGTGGCATTCAAACTTAAGCCTCCTCAGAACGATGAGCCAACATGCTGCCCCCCGCATATCATTTTATGAGGGTCACTCGTGGTTGCTAGGGTGGCCTTGCCACGGCGCTTTAGGGTGGTGACTCTGAAAGGTGCTATTAGAAATGCTTGACTTGTTTTTTTAAACGTTTGGATTTCAGTTTCCTTTCACTTCTATTCCCACTTCTATTGGAGCAGCTTGTCTGTGTGAAAGGCGCTATATTAATTAACGAGTAGCTGATTCTGCCTCGAGACAATAAATTAGTGACCAACTGATTTGTGAGATGACCATAAAAAAGATGACGATCCAAAAAATAAAGCACAAAAGCACCCACCAGATAGGAGTCAGCCGTTTTATATAGCGCCTCCCACTCACTACAAACCCAAGGGGTCATTAAACACAAAGCGGGAATAAACGGCACACACGCCACTTTGGTTATCTCTCAGTATCCTAATTCTATGACCAAGTGAGAACGCACCCGCCTGGATCTGTCAGGAAACAGCATTTCTAACTCTGCTCCAGAGGCCCACCATGCCACCCAGTCTGCCATCCCTGCAAACCATTTATCAGAATATCTGGGACTTCAACTCGTCTCCATTTTTGGTCGCAAACCCACTTTTAGGATTTCAGCCGACGGAGCCGAGTGGTTCACTTGAAGTTCAAAGGCAACATAAAGTAGAAGGGCTGAACATGTGGGAAAAAAATCACCTAAGGAAAGGGCGATGGATGAAAGGGGACTTCCGTTTAAAGACAACTGACCCCCCAGCCCCCTGACCCTCAGCCCCCACCCAACAACCACCAAGAACAAGGGGCCAAAGTCTGAGTGAGCCCAGCGACGTCTTACAGGAAGATAAACATGGACCCCAGAAAAGGTCAAGAAAACACCTCAGGCGCCCTTCAGCCATCACATCAGACCCCGAACACTTGGGGGGGGAGATGGGGGGTGGCAATGGGGGGTTCAGCAAAGGTGTCTGTCCTGCCACAAAGAGCAGAAAGCAGAACTCAGCCTCATAAACGGCACAGATCAGAAAATCAATAACGAGGTTGTGGACACCCAGCCAAGGGGCTGCTGGGCTAGAAAAGCTGCTTAGGAAAAATCCCACCGCAGACCCCCCCATTACATGTTGAGCAGTCCACTGGATCCGCCCTCATTGGACATGTAAGAATGGGGGGGGGGGGGACAATGATGACATAAAAAGACAAGTAAGGAGCTATATTAGAGATAGAGAGAAAGATACACAGGGAAGGTGCTATATAATAAACATATATCTAAAGGACTAGGTAATATATAAAGATAGATAGATAGATAGATAGATAGATAGATAGATAGATAGATAGATAGATAGATAGATAGATAGATAGATAGATAGATAGATAGATAGATAGATAGATAGAGTGAGACGCACTATATAATACAGATAGATAGATAGATAGATAGATAGATAGATAGATAGATAGATAGATAGATAGATAGATAGATAGATAGATAGATAGATAGATAGATAGATAGAGTGAGAGGCACTATATAATACAGATAGATAGATAGATAGATAGATAGATAGATAGATAGATAGATAGATAGATAGATAGATAGATAGATAGATAGATAGATAGATAGAGTGAGAGGCACTATATAATACAGATAGATAGATAGATAGATAGATAGATAGATAGATAGATAGATAGATAGATAGATAGACAGATAGATAGATAGATAGATAGATAGATAGATAGATAGATAGATAGATAGATAGATAGATAGATAGAGTGAGAGGCACTATATAATACATATAGATAGATAGATAGATAGATAGATAGATAGATAGATAGATAGATAGATAGATAGATAAGGTGCAATATAACAGAGGGCTGTAAAAGCACTATAATGGTCCTGGGGGGGCTCCTGCGTGATCGGACCCCCTCGCTCTATAAGGCACCAAATCAGTCCTAACTGTACTCAGAAACTGCAGAGTCACATGATGACTCAGACTTCCTGTGTCACTGCCCCCCCCCCCCCCCCATGCTTATGCCCAGTCCATAACAGGCCCCCTGCCTTGCTTGAGGGCCACTGGCCCCCCATCTCACCCTGCACCCTCTCTGTTCTTAAGGGTCTTGCAGAAGCCCCTGTCTTTCACCAGCCTTGCTCATTCTAAGTTTATGGTGGATGGCCCGTTTGGCTCTCCTGGCACATTATCAAAGGCGCTATATAACATAATGACTGACTTGTTTCCAACTCTGCCTGCTGAACATACACATGCAGTTGTGAGTTGCCCTCGCTGCCCGGTCCCTGGGCACATCCCGCTGACACTCATGGCTGCTTTTCCTAAGGTAACACAATCGTCTCTTGTTATTCTTTGGCAGCAGACGCGGTGCAGGGGGGGGGGAGCTGGTGGGGGGGGGGGGTGCAGGGGGCTCTCTGACTCTTTCCATTCAGTCATCTTCATGGCAGATAAGGATTAATAAAATGAGCTCAAGACGCTCATTTAGGAAAAAGACGTTTTGTTTTATTTAATGTATTCAATCAGCTAGCCTGTGATGTAATGCAGCAGAGGGGGAGGTGACGGGGGGGGTTGGACAATAAGCAGATCGGCGCCTGGAGGGCCCCCCCTCACCACAGCAATCCAAGTTAGTGTGTGATGAAAGCGCCGCTCCTCTACCAGTGCATTCTTTTATTTTAACTTCCATCTATCATCAGACCCACTTAAGCCAGCTGAGGGGCCTACCCAGGCAGCATGGGGCACCGGCATATCACAGCGTGCCAACTTAACGTCCCCAGATGACCTGATGTACTTATCATTGGGAATGTTTAAGGTGGGTCGGAGCTTTAAGGAAATCAGAGTGTTAGATTTGCAATCCACAAAGACACAGGGAGAACATGCAGACTCTGCACAGGGACCATATTTGAACCCAGGTCTCTAAAGCTGTGAGATAGTAATGCCAACCAATGTGCCACACTTACTGTAATTTCATACTCAGTGTGTCACATATCCAGTCATGTCTGCAGCCGATAACAAAACTTGGCTGCAAAACACTCAAGAAGGAGGCCATTCAACCCACCATGGCTCACCAAATGTTTTCCAGCAGCCTTGTCATATCAAGATTTGAAGCCCCCTAATCAGGGGGCACTGCTGGCACCACACTGCAAGACCTGTACACTTTCACATATCTTCCACTCTCTGAAACTGGTTGGTCCTCCCCAACACCCAGTGTCCTCATGAAGAAACTGATTTAGGGTCCCAAGTGTGCCACACGGCATAACATGGACCTACACAACGTGACATAAAGCCCCTGGAGCAGTCGGCCCAAATCATCATCTCTGGCTGCAGAAAGTAGGACCCCAGAGACAGTCCAGCTGCAGACACCCTCGCCACTGTGTTCTTATATCTCGATTCCGACACTTAATTTGCCCGTTTTTTGCCCAGTTCTTATTCTTAGGTTGCCATTTGCCATGCACCCTTTATCTGAACTGGGACAGATGGATGGATGCTTTAGTGCCCTCTGTCTCTGTGTTTTGAGCTTCTTTAAGTTATGTCTATAAATAAAACAGTGCCACCTACAGGAATGGCCTAACACTTCAAGGATGTCCTTTAGATGTCTCGTCCAAAGTGTCAAACATCACTTTTGGTTCCTCACTGGCGCACCCTGCTGTCATAATGCTTAAGCTGCACAGGAAACAGGACCCTGCATGTCTTAAGAGCTCTTCACTACCGACTTCACACACTAGAGGGCACTGCTATTGTCATCTGCAGCTGGCCTACAAGTATGGGTGATGTTCACTTGGTGCAAGGGTCACAATGATGGAACTGGGAGTGGGTAATGGTGCCGGTGGGTGGCTCTCCATACCATAACCTTCAATACAGTATTCAGCTTGCTGCACAGCTGAAATGGGATTTGAACTCAGTGCCGATGTGTTCCCAGTTCTCATGTAGCACAGTGAGCCACAAGATGAGTCAGAATCATTTGAACTGGGATCCTCCGGGTGTTTAACCCTTTATACACTACAGGTATTGAGACTCGACTGGAATTTGAAACTGGGGCCCCCTCCAGACATTAAAACTGTCTCTCACTGAGCCACCTAGGTAGCCAGTTCGTGAACTGGGAGCCACTGGAAGTAATGAGACTAAACTGGAATTTAAACTGGGGCCCCACATGTCAAACGTGTCTCCCACTGAGCCGCATGGGCACTCTGCTTCTGAACTGGTAGCCTCCTGACTTCTGACCCTTTATGCACTGGGGGCATTGGAACTCAACTGGAGTTTGAACTGGGAGCCTCCAAACTTTAAAATTGTCCTCCATTGAGCCACGCAGACAGTCTTCACATACTGGATTATAAGCAACTGAAATCGGAACTGGGAGCCCAGCGGCTGAGTCACATCGTTATGTAAGCTGGAATTTGAACTTGGAGCATCTAGACCTCCTCGATGGAGTCTCCTGTTGAGCCACCTAGACAGCCAGTTTCTCAACTGGGAGCCTGCTGGTGATTAACATTTTATACAAGAGAAGTAATGAGGCTCAACTGGTATTTGAACCTGGAGCCTCTAGATATTCAAAGTGTCTCCTGCTGAGCTATAAAGGGTGGCTAGCTTATCAACTGGTAGCCTTCTGGTGTCTGACCCTTTGATATACTGGATTACATGCAACTGAAATCTGAACTGGGAGACCACCGGCTTCAGGACCATCACTCACTGAGTCGCATCATTATGTAAGCTGGAATTTGAACTTGGAGCCCTCAGGCATTAAAATGGTCTCCCGTTGAGCCACCTAGAAAACCAGTTTCTGAACTGGGAGCCTCCTGCCATTTGACTATTTTGGAGGATACTGAGAAGGAAGTGGACTTTAAACTTGGAGCCTCCAGACTTCAAAGGGGTCTCCCTGTCTCACCTGGGAGCCCCCTGGTGTTTAACATGAGACTCAACTGGAATTTGAACCTTGAGCTCACGTTAAGCCACATAGGCAGTCAGCTTCTAAACTGAGAGCCACTGGAGGTATTGGCACTCCACTGGTATTTGAACTGGGAGCCTCCAACTCCAAAGGGGTCTCTTGCTGACCCACTCAGGCAGTGAGCTTCTGAACTGGTAGCCTTCTGCTGTTTGACCCTTTGACATACTGGATTACATGCAACTGAACTCTGAACTGGGAGCCCACCGACTTCAGGACCATCATTCACTGAGTCACATCATTATCCATCCATCCATTTTCCAACCTGCTGAATCCAAACACAGGGTCACGGGGGTCTGCTGGAGCCAATCCCAGCCAACACAGGGCACAAGGCAGGAACCAATCCCGGGCAGGGTGCCAACCCACCGCAGCCACATCATTATGTAAGCTGGAATTTCAACTTGGGGCATCCAGACCTCCTCAATGGAGTCTCCTGTTGAGCCACATATACGGTCAGCTTCTAAGAATGAGACTCAACTGGAATTTGAACCTTGAGCCTCCAGACATTAAAATTGTCTCCTGTTGAGCTGCATTGCCAGAGTCAGCTTCTGAACTACTGGTGTTTTGGCAGTGGTGGTGGTGGGAGGGGGGGTCTTCCCAGGCTTTGGCCCCTGATATTAGGTGTCCAGCCCCTGATCTCACCTCACCTGTCCAATGCCCTCAGGCTTGTAGCCCCCCTCAAGCCTAACCCTTGTTCCTCCTATTTCAGCTTTCTGACTCTAAAGGGGACAGGCTCGCCAACTACACGAGTGAGGGGGCTAAGATCTTAATAAGTGCTGAAGCTAGCGATGCCCCTGTTCTGAACTGGGAGCCACTGAAGGTACTGAGACTCAATTGGAACTTGAACGTGGACCATCCAGACCTTGATGGGGTCTCCCGCTGAGCCACATATACGGCCAGCTTGTAATCTGGGAGCCCCCTGGTGTTTAACACTTTATATGCTAGAGGTATTGAGACTCTACTGGAATTTGAACCTGGAGCCTCCAACTGCAAAGGGGTCTCCTGCTGTCCCACGCAGGCAGTGAGCTTCTGAACTGGGAACCTTCTGGTGTTTGACGTTTTTACAGACTGGATTACATGAAACTAAACCCTGAACTGGAAGTCCACCAGGTTCAGGACCATCACTCCCTGAGTCACATCATTATGTAAACTGGAATATGAACTTGGAGCATCCAGACCTCCTCCATGGAGTCTCCTGTTGAGCCACCTAGACAGCCAGCTTCTCAACTGGGAGCCTCCTGGTGATTAATGTTTTATACAAGAGAAGTAATGAGGCTCAACTGGAATTTGAATCTGGAGCCACCAGATATTCAAAGTGTCTCCTGCTGAGCTATAAAGGATGGCCAGCTTCTCAACTGGTAGCCTTCTGGTGTCTGACCCTTTGACATACTGGATAACATGCAACTGAAATCTGAACTGGGAGACCACCGGCTTCAGGACCATCACACACAGTCACATCATTATGTAAGCTGGAATTTGAACTTGAAGCCCTCAGGCATTAAAATGGTCTCTCGTGGAGCCACCTGGACAGCCAGTTTCTGAACTGGGAGCCTCCAGTCATTTGACCATTTTGGAGGATACTGAGAAGGAAGTGGAATTTGAACTTGGAGCATCCAGACCTCCTCGATGGAGTCTCCTGTTGAGCCACCTAGACAGCCAGCTTCTCAACTGGGAGCCTCCTGGTGATTAATGTTTTATACAAGAGAAGTAACCTGGAGAACCTGGAGCCTCCAGATATTCAAAGTGTCTCCTGCTGAGCTATAAAGGGCGGCCAGCTTCTCAACTGGTAGCCTTCTGGTGTCTGACCCTTTGACATACTGGATAACATGCAACTGAAATCTGAACTGGGAGACCACCGGCTTCAGGACCATCACACACTGAGTCACATCATTATGTAAGCTGGAATTTGAACTTGGAGCCCTCAGGCATTAAAATGGTCTCCCATGGAGCCACCTGGACAGCCAGTTTCTGAACTGGGAGCCTCCTGTCGTTTGACCCTTTCGGAGGATATTGAGGCTGAAGTGGAATTTGAACTTGGAGCATCCAGACCTCCTCGATGGAGTCTCCCTTTGAGCCACATACACGGCCAGCTTCTAATCTGGGAGCCCCCCAGTGTTTAACATTTTAGACAATAGAAGTCATGAGACTCAACTGGAATTTGAACCTTGAGCCGCCAGACGTTAAAAAGGTCTCCCGTTAAGCCACATAGGCAGTCGGCTTCTAAACTGAGAGCCACTGGAGGTATTGAAACTCCACTGGAATTTGAACCCAGAGCCTCCATCTTCAAAGGGGCATAAGCTGTGAGCTTCTGAACTGGGAGCCTCCTGGTATTTGACCCTTTACATACTGGGTTACATGCAACTGAAATCTGAACTGGTAGCCCACCAGCTTCAGGACCATCACTGACTGAGCCACATCTTTCCATAAGCTGGATTTTGAACTGAGATCCTCTAGGCCCTCATGAAGCCAAACAGCCTCAGTACCCTCTCTGCCAACTGGCCCACCAATCAGGGCAATCCAAACTGTCTCCGTGACCCCCCCTCGGTGCCACACAGGACGTCAGAAGAAGAAGACGATGTGGAATTTGAACCCGGGGTCCTCCTGCCTCCCGTCCATCCAAAGCGCTAAAAAAAGTCAGAAATGTGAAATGAGCAAATGGGTCAAGAGCACAAGTGAAATCTGAACTGGGGAGTCCTCGTGGCTCCTGATGTGCCCAGCAAGCCACAGTTAGGGTCCCAAAAGGAGACAGCTTCCTACTGGGTAACCCGTTATTGACTGGCACAACCTGAATTTGAACCGGGGACCTTTCAAGGTCATTGCCAGCTAAGCCACACCACACGTCAATACCTGAGGTCAACTTTGAACCGGAATCCTCCAGACAGCCACACTAAGGGTCCCAAAACAGAAGCCCCTGATATTTAGCTTGTCCTACGCTGGAAAAATGACACTCAACTGGAACCTGATCTTAGATACCACCAAATGTTTCACACTGGACGTCAGTATCTGAAGTACAAACTGGGATCCTCCGGGCAGCCATGGTGAGGGTCCCAAATGGAGTATTTAACCCTTTCTATGCTGGACTCAGCTAGACTTTGAACTGGGGTCCTTCGCGGCCATTGCCCATTCAGCCACACGGGTAACCAGAATAGGAATTCAAATCTCAATTGGGGGTCCTTCAGAAGACCACCATAACAGAGCCAGAAGGAAGCCTACTGGTGTTTAACCCTTTATGCACACGATGAGCAGCAGAACAGCAACGTGAACTCGGATCCTACTGCCCCCAAACAGATTTCCTGTTGAGCCGCACCAGGGGGCCGAGTACCTGAAGTGTGATCTGAGTTGGGATCCCCCAGAGACTCACACCGAGGGGCTCGCAAGGAAGTCTCGCTGATGTTATAAACTGGCAAAGGGAGTCTCTCCTGGGGACCACCAGGGCCATTTCCAGTTACGCCACACAGCGAGTCGGCGTCTGAAGCACAATTCCAACTGGGATTTACTGAGGGCCCCAAATGGAAACCTTCTGATGCGTAACCCTTTCTATGCTGGCAGCAGTGAGACTCAGCTGAACTCTGATCCCGGGGGTCCTTCACGGTCATTTTCCGTTAAGCCACACGGGTGGTCTCTTGCTGCGGCACACTGACAAGATAAAATGTAATCTGGATGGGGATCCTTCTGGCTCCCAACATAACATAGCTGGCATCAAACGGGGCCACACTTTAGTTGGTGCCCGCTCAAGGATGGCACGGTGCCAATTTAAATCGCACAACATGTTGGCCTTTAGAGAACCTCACGGATACAAGCACGAGCCGGGAATGAACGTGTCGCTGACTTGCCAGAGATTCCGATAATCCCACCATAACAACTCCCCCCCACAACAACCTCGTGATTCCAAAAAAAGTCCTTCAAGGACACAATGAGATGCCTGCGCCCGCCAAAGACATGTGGAAGTGGTCACTCAAATCTGGAGGTGCTGCCCACAGCGAATTTCATGACGGGAAATACTTGAAGGCCGAGGCTGTCCAGCAGGACGTGACCTTTAACCTTTTTATTCCTGCAGCCAAAAATCTCCAATGGTCACATGTGTGTGTGTGTGTGTGTGTGTGTGTGTGTGTGTGTGTGTGCGCGCCTGGCACTGTGAAGAAGCTCAGCTGGCATCTGGGGACACGGCGTGGGTGGCAGTGAAGTCAAAGTTAAAACACAAACTGGAATGGCTGGCACAGGACGGATAGTGGACTGGCCAGAGTCAGCTGCCAGCCTGCGGGCATTCAGAGGAGCAAACGGATGAAGATGTTGGGAGTGGCATGGGGGGGTGGGGGGGGGCAAATGAGCAGGAAAGGCACTATGAAAAAACAGGAATGTAACATTGGCACAAATTTAAAGGCTGGATATAAATAAATGCCCAGTTTTTATTCACATGCCCATCTCTTCATATAGCGCCTTTCTCTGTTACCTGTTAGGCTTTTTTTATGCTTTCATTTCATTTAATGAATTTCATTTCAGTTTCAGGAGCCACCCTTGAATGTAACGCCAGTCCACCCCACACTGGGCCAGTGGGAGGTGCCACAAATGTTGGCACAGTGCTTGGCACTTTTGCTCCCTTCATGGCTTCAGGGTTTCGGGTTCAACTTTAAATCTGCTCACTTTATGTGTGGAGTTGGCGTGTTCTCCCCATGTAGACACGACTATACGCTGAGTACCGAGCTGGCAAATTTAAACTGGCCAAGTGTGAGGGAATACTTAAGTTCAAGTTTAGCTGATTGTGCCCTGCCAATGATGGGCATCCAATGGTGGGATGGCTGCTGTCACTGCCCCAGGTATGTTAACTTCATGTGAACTTGAAAAGGAGTTAATGGGCAGGAAAACGTGACCAGCTACCTGGCTGGCATGCCATGGTATGCTCTATTGGCGTTTAGGGGTCAAGCTGTCTAGTGGTGCCCAAGGAGCTGTGTGCCAGGCTGCCTAATGCGAGCGCCCCTTGAGTATCTAGTGATGGGATAGCCCAGATATTTGACTACAAAGTGGCATCAGGCTCAGGGTTGAGGCATAAAAGGGGGTGCTGCTGAACATGCCAGGTAGCCAAGTGCAATGCCCCCCAAAGTAAGGCTAGTGACTGGTGGTCAGCGCTTTCAGACAGAACACTGCAAATGAGAACTGGAGACGGGCGGACATCATCAGCACTGCAGCGCAGCCCCCTGTGAAAGCACAGCAGCGAAAACACACACAAGTCCAAGTGATGTCAGCTTATCCAAAAATGTCAAGTCAGTTTACGCTCGGTGATCTCCGATGCTGTCTTACATACACGTCCGACCTCCCAACCAGCCCCAGTAAGCCCCCCGTGCCATCCCACTCACTCCGCCCTCCGAGTTCCACCTCTTCAGACCTGTCAATGCACTAAACAAAGCATTACGTGAAGACGAGGAGAGCTGTCCATGTCGACTACTGCAAGAGCTGAGGTTAGGAAAGGCGCTATATCATCAAGATGGCTGGGTGTGGAAGCTGACAGAGGGGCCACCCCAATAAAATAACTGCAATAAAACGACACGGCTTTAAGGAAAAAGGATTGCTGATGTGAAAGGCACTACATTGGTAAAAGGCCTCAGTGTCAAGGTAGTGAAAACCGTAATACTGACTGCTAGTGTGGTGAAAGGCGCTATATTAATAAAAGATCTGACTGTTAATATTCAGAATGGCACTATAATAAACAAGTGACTGGCAGTGTGGTGAAAGGCGCTATATTAATAAAATAACCGACTGTTAATATTCAGAATGGCACTACAATAAACAGGTGACTGGCAGTGTGGTGAAAGGCACTATATTAATAAAATAACCGACTGTTAATATTCAGAATGGCACTACAATAAACAGGTGACTGGCAGTGTTGTGTAAGGCGCTATATTAATAAATAACCGACTGTTAATATTCAGAATGGCACTACAATAAACAGGTGACTGGCAGTGTTGTGTAAGGCGCTATATTAATAAAAGATCTGACTGTTAATATTCAGAATGGCACCACAATAAAGAGGTGACTGGCAGTGTTGTGTAAGGCGCTATATTAATAAAATAACTGACTGTTAATATTCAGAATGGCACTACAATAAACAGGTGATTGGCAATGTGGTGAAAGGCGCTATATTAATAAAAGATCTGACTGTTAATATTCAGAATGGCACTACAACAGTGCCGGATTAACCACTAGGCACATGTAGCATATGCTACGGGCCCCGCAATTTTGGGGGCCCCCAAATGGTGGACCCAATATTTAATGAAAAAGTGTAGCATTGAAAAACTGGTCTTTAAAAATATTATCTTTACGTTTTTAAACTGTAAATTTCTTACACAACAAAACTTTAGGGGCCCAACACATAAAATTCACATAAATATTATAAGATTCTTATTATAATCGAGAGTAAAATAATTATTTAGTCCGGTTTGAACTGTTCAGAATCTAAACTTCAGATGATGCAGACCAAAAGGGCCCCCAAATTTGAAATGTGCTATAGGCCCCCAAAGCTCTTAATCCAGCCCTGCACTACAATAAACAGGTGACTGACAGTGTGGTGAAAGGCGCTATATTAATAAATAACTGACTGCTACTGATCAGAATGGCACCACAATAAACAGGTGATTGGCAGTGTGGTGTAAGGCACTATATTAATAAAATAACCAACTGCTAATGTTCAGAATGGCACTACCTTAAAATAGACATTAGTGCCGTTATTAATAATAATTAATTAATGCCATTAATTAAATTGGTGTACTGTTAATGTAGTGAAAGGCACCATATTAAGATGTTATTATTATGTTAAAGTTGTAAAAGTGCCAGTGTGGTAATAAAAGAGCCCACTGTTGAAGGTCAGAATGGCACCACAATAGACAGGTGATTGACAGTTTTGTGAAAGGCGCTATAATAATTACACAGTTGATGTGAAGAATGGCACTGTATTAAAATAGCTGTTACTGCTGTGAAACGCACTATATTCATAAAATGGCTAATTGTTAGTGTAGTGAAAGGCACTAGATTACAAATACAGATAACTTTCAATTAAGTGAAAGGCAATAAATGAATAAAAATGCTTATAATTAAGGTTGAGAATGAATAAATACTGAATAGCAAGAAGGCTGAAAGTGTTCTGAAGAGCAGTATATTAATAATATTTATGTCAAATATCATTATATTTGATTGCTAAAGGCACTAAATGATAAAAGGGCTGACTACGAATGGTGTGAAGGGCACATATTTAGTGGTGATTGTGCTGAGTAAGTGAGAATTTGGGGACATAGTACTGGGAAAGGTGCTTTCCTGTTAAAATTAAAAGGCGCTATATTAATAAACAATGAGACAGAGCCGGGTAGCTGTTTGGTTCTGACCACTGGGTGGTGAGCGGCGGCTCTTGTTTACTGCGGGCATTTGCTCCCTATGACCCCTTGAGCGTCCGGCCCTCGTGTTGGCAGGGGCCGCCTCACAGGTGCGTCTCTTGCTTTGTCTTCACAGATTCCTGGTTTGTGAGATAACAAAGCGCCGCACGCCCCGAGCTGCCAACTCCAGCCCCGCTCGTTCGCATGAGCACACAGTTTCCATCACACACTTACACACGTCCAGGAGGCCTGCCTGCTAATCCCCAGTGCGGCGTGACTTAGCATGCCGATCCCACTAAAGCCATTTTGTTGTTTCTAGTAGCAAAGGAGAAGAAAAAAAGAACAGCTGGAATAAAACCAAACTTGTTCAGCACAGGAGCCAACATCTCGTTAAAGCCTCCCATCTGTGACCGTCCTCCTACTCCCACAGTGCTGGCCAACACTGGAAAACGGGCAACATGATAACAGGGCTCGAAGCTGACCCTGAAGACCCAAATATCTCAAATGGGCACAGTGACACAGAACACCCACTTCACAATCACCCACCTGTCCCAAATGCTCCTCACACACACAAGACCTCCAAGTCCCAAAAAGCAGAAGGTCACACGGACACTAATGGACATCTCATGCATGGTGCTACCTGGATAGGCGTGTATGGCCCTGGTAGACTGAGCGTGCCCTGTGATGCACTGGCACATTGTTGCCCAATGTTACCAAGGGCCGGCTTGTGCAACTTTGAACTTGAGAATATGATGTCACAAATGGATACATGAGAGGGCACCTTTTATGGTGGGCACTGCCATGAACTGATTCACTCATCAGCTGTGCCCAGTTTCTCCAGTTCAGGGTTACAAAGGTGGCACTGAAAGACAGACATGAAAAGCAGTACAAGATAGATAGATAGATAGATAGATAGATAGATAGATAGATAGATAGATAGATAGATAGATAGATAGATAGATAGATAGATAGAGTGAAAGGATCTATATACTAGATAGATAGATAGATAGATAGATAGATAGATAGATAGATAGATAGATAGATAGATAGATAGATAGATAGATAGATAGATAGATAGATAGAGTGAAAGGCACTATATAATAGATAGATAGATAGATAGATAGATAGATAGATAGATAGATAGATAGATAGATAGATAGATAGATAGATAGATAGATAGATAGATAGATAGAGTGAAAGGAACTATATACTAGATAGATAGATAGATAGATAGATAGATAGATAGATAGATAGATAGATAGATAGATAGATAGATAGATAGATAGATTTTCCCAGATGGTCTGCCATACAAGTACTGTCCCGGCCCAAACATGCTTAACTTCAGGTAGATGACCCGTTCTGAGGTGCATGTGGCATGGCTGCTTGAAAGTGAGACAGTAGCCAACAGGGTGCCAGTCTATCATAGGGTATGCTCGTTCACACAAATTAACGCAAACATGCACGTCTTGTGGATGCCAGCGAGAAACTAGTGTACACACCCCACCCCTCCAACCCAAACAAGGGGGGGCGGGGGAATGACGTGCAACGAACGACCGGGGAATCGAAGCCAAAACTCTACATCCGCAAGGTAGCTGAGCCAAATACTGCGCCACCTTGCCGCACCGCCCCAATTACAAACGGGGCATTTGTTACTTCGCAAGTGCGCGCGGAGTGGCAGGGTGGCGCGTAAAAAGTTCTGCCGGAGCCCCGCCCCCACGAAGATTGACAGAAGAAAGGGCGGGTGCACAGGGGCTCGTCCTGAAGGAGTACAAGGGGGCGGGAGGCGGTCTCTCCGCCACAACAAGACTTACTTTTGCAGCGCAGCCTGGGACTTTTTTTTTCTTCCCTCTCGCATCATGTAAATCGACGAGAAACAGGGAACCCCGCTTCAGAGAGATTTCCTCTGTGCTGCCGACCACAAGTGATGGGCTACTGATCGGAATACGCGCCGGGGGAAAGAGGACTTTTTGTACATCCCCGACTCCCGAAGAAACATGTCCATATGCTACGCTGATTAGACAGCACTCGAGTGATTGTCCAACTTTTTTTTTCCCTTTTGTCCTTTTTTACGCACCTCTCTTTGAGGATCCCCTCACAGCCCCCTAGCCGCCCAACCTTCCAACTTCAATCACTTTGTCAACCCTAGAGGCCTCCTGACAAGATTCGTGCAGGACGCGAGTGACATGACACAAGGGGGAACCGGCGCAGATCAGCTAGGGTGGCCATCAGGACTTTAAATAAGCAGAATCCAATTGGAGCGCTCCTATCCGGTAAGGAACCGCCGCTGACCCTCTAGCGGACCCGACCGGCTCGTGCACGACGAAGTGCGGTGTGTGTGTGTGTGTGTGTGTGTGTGTGTGTGTGTGTGTTTGTGCGTGAGCGAGATTTTGAGAGAGAAGACAGGCGTGTGACGCACCCTCTGCGGGGACGCGCCTGGACATTCTGAGGAACAGAGCTGACCGCGAAAGGACACGAGGGCAAGATGGACCTTTTATCTACGGATATTGACCTCTCGTGTTAGCACCGTAAATCCTTGAAAACACAATGTCGCGGAAAACGGAATATTCGGTGTCGAAAGAACGTGAGTTCAAAAATGGATAAGACGTTCTGTAACCCGCTTAGTTCGGAACAGGATCGCGGTGGGGTGCTGGAGCCGATCACAGCTAGCAAAGGGCGCAAGGCAGGAACAAACCCTGCAGGGCTCTAGTCCAATGGACAGACAGTGTGAATATTTATTTTGTGATTTATATGAGAATTATTTTGTATGCATTGTTGTATAGTCCCTGTTGATCATTTGTGATCTCTAAGCACTTTGAACATGGGAGAGGCGTTATATAAATATAATGAATTATTATTATTATTAAACCATCATCCGTTTGTCGCTACGTGTGGAGTTTGCAGGTTTTGCCCGTGTGTGCATGGGTTGCCTTGGCACATCCTTCAAGACGTGCTGGTTTGCTTTTTGGCAATTTCAGAGTGGACTGAATGGATGGGTGCCTGAGTGAGCCGGTACCGTCCCCTGTCTTCTAACCGGTCATTTCGGGGTACAATATATGGACGCAACGCGGTGATAGGTTGGATTAAGTGGTTTTGTCGAGGCTATGCTTTTGTTGTTCATCTTGTATTCATTTTTTTCTGTAATAATTCTGACACTGCCCTTCGCAAACTATGCGTGTTCCTGTGTTTTGGCTCACTGAACGCCGTTTTCCGAGTGTGTTTTGTGTTCCGAGAGAGTGCGCAGATGCACACCATGTCGTACCAGTGATATAAAATGAGAACATGAGCACTGCTTGCGTAATGTGTGTTGTGACAGACTGCTTTATTATTGTACACAAAAGCATCTTGGCGTAACCACGGGAATACATTACAATCAAGTCGAAACGCGACTCGCGGGCAGCGCATCGCACAATAGAAAGCACATGTGCGTGCAGAATAAAAGCGGTCCGAGTAAACAAGCAAATACCGTCCGGATAAACTGTGGATCGCCGCCGATGCAAACCGCAGGAAGCTAAAAATGCGCTGACTGGGCGCACGCACTTCATTGACAGACTTCGGAATTGTCAGCGTGCCGACGAAACCACAATGACAAATGACAATCGGGTAGTTACGTCGCGTAAACCGGGCGGAACGGTCACAGTTAGCGCTTCTGCCGCATCAAAATCGCGGATTTGAACTGAACGCTTAAAGCGTGCAAGGGGGAAAACGTTTTAAAGTCGACTTGAACCCTGTCTAGGGATTTGTCCTGCCTTGTTTCTTGTGTTTTTGGGATAGACTCCAGCTGCCCCGCGATCTTGCTCGGGATAAAGCGGGTTTGGAAGATGGATGGATGGACTTTAAAGTCGGTTTAATGATGCTGTTTACTCGTTCTCTCCGTTACAGTCAACGGTTAAACTGGATGGTAACTCTAAACTGACCTGATGTCAGCAAACATGGGAATGTGCGTGCGCCTTTTCAGCAAGGGCTGGCACCCTCGCCAGTAGGTGCACTCCCCGCGACCTTGAACTAGATGAGCGTTGTGGAACATGAACTAGTAAAAGAATAGCATCAAGGTTGGTCTCTGTTTTGAGTGTTAGTCTACAGGATTGGAAAATGAGAACATGAAGATGTATGGTAAAGTGCGTGAGCAATAAGACAGCGGAAGACGAGATGGTTTAGCAAGAACGGGAAACGAACGGCACACTGGTTTAATTGGTTATGTATTTGGCAAGCTGGGGTTCGACCCTCGACACGAAGTGACTGTAGTTAAGGCACTGCAAAGCAGACCCTGATGTTGCGGGTTCAAATCCCGCTATAACACTGTGTAACGTCACCTGTCCGTGCTCCATTTGGAAAAGCAAAAGAAATGTAACCGAGCTGTAACTTAAATGTTGTGAGTCTCCAGAAACGCGTCGGCCATGTAATAATATTGCGTGCGTTACTTAAGATCGCAAAAGATTGTACGATGCATATACTGTAAGTGAATCGAATGTAAGGCAACTGACTGTAAAATACAGTTTGTAAATGTGCCAAGCAGTTTACGTAGATGTCTGAACCCTTAATTGTCATTTTTATATCTTCGACCCCAGGGCTTAAAATTGAAAGAAACGTTCCTGTTGTGACGGCTTCTTTATCCTACTCGCGGTGCATTCACTTCGTACAGGTGAATGGAAAAAAGACTGGGGTTGTATTTAGAGCAGGTGAGGTTTTCTAGGGGTTAGTGCCGGGGGCTGGGTATGTGGCTGTACCCCCCGACAGTTCCAAGTGTGTTGATATACATGCAGTCCTGACACGGTGGACCATGAGCAAGTCAATTCACCTGCAGTTACTCCAATAGGGAAAAAAATGAAAAATTATTTGTAAGTCACATTGAATAAAGTCATTATCCAAACAATAATATATTTTCGGTATTTGGTACACATTATTAGTATCATTATTATTGTTATTGTTCTCCCCGAGTCTGCGTGGGTTTGCTCCGGTTTCCTCCCACAGTCCAAAGACATGCAGGTTAGGTGGATTGGTGATTCTAAATTGGCCCTAGTGTGTGCTTGGTGTGTGGGTGTGTTTGTGTGTGTCCTGTGGTGGGTTGGCACCCTGCCCGGGATTGGTTCCTGCCTTGTGCCCTGTGTTGGCTGGGATTGGCTCCAGCAGACCCCCGTGACCCTGTGTTCGGATTCAGCAGGTTGGAAAATGGATGGATGGATGGATAATATAATATAATATAATATAATATAATATAATATAATATAATATAATATAATATAATATAATATAATATAATACTGCGGTGGGTTGGCACCCTGCCCGGGATTGGTTCCTGCCTGTTGGCTGGGATTGGCTCCAGCAGACCCCCGTGACCCTGTGTTCGGATTCAGCAGGTTGGGAAATGGATGGATGGATAATAATAATAATGACGATGATGATGATGATGATGATGATGATGCAGGTACGCATACATTAAGGTACTCTAAAGCTCAGAAAGGGAAGTGCCTGTACCATTACCGGCTCCACAGTCTTAAATACGAAAGGGGATTATATATGATAAAGCAGCAAAAATCCAACAAACAACATTATACCTGACAATATTTTGGATGCCTTGAAAAGATATGGGGGGGGGGGGGGGGGTGATGAACCCCTGGAGCCGAGACTGGTCTCACTTCAAGCTGAGCCCCCCCATCAACCTAACCCCGATTTATCTCCACTGCGTCTGTACGCGGTCTTGGGATGACGCATGCGCTAATCAGTTCTCTCCCTGCGCACTGTTAAAGAGACGCGCTAGCGCAGCTGATCCGCTGTGCGCGGGCAAAGGCGTAACAGGGAGCTCACTAACGTCTATTGCAAAGTCAATAAAGTTAAAAGGAAATAAAAATAATATAAGGAAATAAGTGTAGAAAAAAATCATTGCATATATGGAGAATTTCATAAGACACTGAGCAACTTGCATTTCTCTTAACAATTACAGGGTAAAAATACAACAGATAAAACACACTACAAAGAATAAGACAAAGTGTCAACAGTGTCAAGCTGTGACTTTTGTGGGTCAAGTGAGCTTCAATGACATACAGTGGGGCCGAGAGTTCCAAGTCGCTCGGTTGCCTGCGGTGGCACTAATGACATCGAGGATTTATGACAGGACCTCTCCTGTATCCGGAGTCTTGGGAGATTCTGAACTCTCATAAATGGCTATTTTAAGTAACAGCTCTGTCCTGAAGGGACGCTGCTTTTTGACTTTGTGGAAAGCATGAGGTAAACACAGGAAAACTTGGGCTTCGGCTCTTCAGAGTTGGACGAGGGGCGTTTTTTGTTTTCGAAGTTAAGTTAAATCAAGGTCGAGAAATCGTGCGTGCGTGCATTCAGCTGTTGAGACGTTCACTTTGACAGTGTGAAGGACTGGACAGCTGCGGTGGCCCTTCTGCCACTTGGGACATGATTAGAAGACAGGCACACTGGAAAATATAGTCAGTGTTAAATTAACCCCTAATGTTAACCGTTCAATGTTAAAATATGGGAAGAATGATACATGTACTTTGACCTTGTTGCGCAAAAGGCGAGACCATAAACGACCCTTTATTCACACCCTCTGACCGCACTGGTCCCACACAGGATTGCCCAAGCCTCATTCTGTTTGACCCCCTATTGCTCCACAAATAAACACCACACACAAATACATCATATATCACAGACAGTTGGACAAATAAACAGACTGGCACGTTCCTGGGCTGCGGGCCGGTGCTCCCTAAAGCGGGAGCGCGCGCTGGAATGTGAGGAATGCTCCGCTCTCCCCCAAAATCAGACGGGGCTGCCGTGCCGTCCTCCTTCAGCCAACAACCGACATCCCCCATCCCAAACACACACCGCCGGGTAACACGCAGCGCTTTCTCTCCTGAAACAACCTTGCAGTCAAAAGGCTACAAACAATGCGCGCTCCCTCCCCATCTTTTTTAAACAATGGATACTACGGTGAGCGACCCCAGGAGGCCAACGAGGTCAAACGGAGTCAAATGCCGGGGGGTAGAGCAGACATTGCTATGGCAGACCTGGGAGGAATGCATGGGCCAAAGGTTCTTTACCCCCCCCACCAATCAAGCGCCCCCTTTTAGCAGAGCGCGTTCCTCCTCCTCGGCGCTATAAATTTAGATCGCGCTCCATCCTGCCTGCTCAGCACGGATTCGCTTTCAGTAACGCCGCAGCGGCTCCACTTTGAGAGTTTATTCTCGGGATCTGCGCAACATGCCAGAGATTTTTTTTTTTCATGTGCGTGTTTACTCGTGTTATTCTTGAAGTTAAGGAAACCCGTATAGCCCCCCGGACCCCCCCCCCCCCCTCCAAGGCAGTGCTGTCTGCGTGCCGCCTGCATTCATTCCCGACGCTCTTTGTGTTCCTATATACCGTCCTGAGGCTGGCGTGGCGGCGTCGCTGTTTTTCCAGGTAGACGGTGGAAGAGATGAAGTTAAGACAATTACTTTGAGCGACGGGGAGGATCAACCAGGCGGCAGACGTGATTGTCATCAAGGCCCGAGCCCCCCGATCCATTGTTTCAGCTAAAAAAAAAAAACGAAAGCCTTAATTTGACACCCCCTCCGCTTTCCGAAGGGATGCGTTTTTGGGAGTGCCAACACCACAATATAACCATAAACCGGCCATTCGGGACACCGTTATTATACATACTGGATTGTATCTTTTTAAAAATATAGTAATTAAAATACAACTTTCCATATTTTAAATATAGGACTGGGAGAAGAATTGAGTCTCTTTCAGAATGTTTCCCCCAGGTGGCGCTACGGTATAATTACGCGGTGGGTTTATGGAAGGTATGACTTCACATTTTGAACAGTCAGGGACTTCAGACTCTTTTAGACAGTTCCAACAAGTGGCGCTGGCAAGTTAAGCTCTCTGGTATGCCTCCACATTTTAAATAGTGTCACAGATGGACTGTCAGTCAAACTGGGAAGGACACCCATTCCCTTACCTGGCTGGGAGGCAAGGATAAAGGAGGGACAAGAAGGGATCTGTGACGCTCCCTGTCTCAACCAGAAGGCAGACATGGATGGACACTGAGGCAGCTGGAACGCTAGGACTATCAGCCCACCTGTACAGGAGGGAAACCACGTACCCACCCGGGAGGACAATATGGTGGAAGGATGACAGTGACAGGATGCTTAGTGATACCTCTCCCGGTTGGGACGTTACGAGAAATTAGGGACGGTGGAACATTGCCTTCTAGACTCAGGTCATCTCACCCATACACTGGGTGGCAGAATCCCTTACGGCAAGCTCTTGTTTGGATACCAGCAGGGCAGCATGGGAATTGTGGTTCCATAAAGTTGCCCGCTTGGGTTCCATGGGGGCCACCAGGGGGAGCTGTCAGGAGATAAATCGCCTATTCCAGGGTTGATCCGCCTGCATGACCCGGAAGTGCTTGCCAATGGTTTTGGAGTTGGAAGTAATGCCAGGTCAAGTTTAGAAGGGATAACTCTACTTTGCCCAGGGAGCTGGAGTCGGGTAGGAGAGGACAACGCTTGCTTGGAGTGGAGGAGAAATGAACGAATACAAAACAAAAGGACTGGATTGCACACGGCTGAGTGAGAAGAGGCGTGTCAAAGGTACTTTTGTGAACATAAAAGAAGTTCATTTGAACCCGGGACTTTTTTTTGTGTAGTTATGTTTGGTGCTCTGTGACTCCCCCTAGTGGCCACAAAAATAAGACTTGGGACAGGACTCTAGACTCTTTTAGACTGTTCCACTAGATGGCGATAGCAGTGTGGCATTCATCATACATAATCAGCGTTGGCACTGATGCCACTCTTCCTGCCTCCCCCACCAGACTGCCCCCTGCAGGAACAAACACACAAAGCACTTTCTGCTGACTTTTATTTTTCTAAAACTCGGCTCATCATAAAGGACATTTGAAAGGACCGCAGGGCACCACTCTTGTCACGGCTCCATTAAGCCACTAATGCAAAGCAGGTGCTCCCTGGAGGACCGAGACCCCCGGAGAGTAACTAAAGGAATGTGTGGAGCGAGAGCCACAATTACGGAAACAGGATGATGTGACAGAAGAACAACAAAAAGGGGCAACCCCTCCACGACTGTAAACAAAAGCGCAGGCTAAATAGATGACAGCTGTAGGAGGCTGGCATGGCCACAGCGCATCATCCTCTCAGAGTTGGTCTTTGTTTTATACAGCGCCTGCCATGCAAACACAGAAAGCGTTAAAACTAAAAACGATTCACAGTACAGTAAGCACTGTTAGCGTAGTCGGGGGGATTGCCTCACAGTAGAGTAGGAAAAGCAGCCAAACTCTGACAAGATGTCGTCTTCCTTTCTGGAGGTCGCTACCTAATTATTGGGCACCAGGCACTTTAACCCTCAGCGCTGAAACTGGGAGCCACACGAATTATAGCTCAGGGGTAAGGCCATGGTGCTGGGGTGGGGGGATTTAGAGGATGACGGATATTTAAAACATCTGCATGAAGTCATTCTGTTAAAAATAGGAAAGGGGCACCCGAAAAATGGCACGGTAGGTCACCTGGTGGAACTTTCTGTGACAGCTGCCACATGTGGAATAACTCATATTACACCATAATTAGATTTGGGGGGGGGGGGCGCCTTGTCAGTCTGAAATGGAAGGAGACACGAGGGAGGGGGGCACGGCATGAAGGGTGCTAGGGTGCTGCAGACGCTTGGCATGGAGAGGCAAGGCTAAGGCTGGCACCTTAATTATTATTGATAACTGGATGGTTAAAAACCAGGCATGTAAAAAAAACAACCAGCAGGGGGCGGCGCAGGGGGGCTAATAACACCAAGGTCACTGCGTTAATAGAAAGCGTATCTGAAGAAAGAAAAAAAAACAATCAGATGGGCGAATGGTTCTTTATGTTGACCGTTGCTGCTGTTATGGAAATGCCAAGAAGCCCTGGTGGCACTGTAATGATCACTTTAGTCTGAATTGAAATCATCGCCTGGCACGCGTTAGTCAAGGTCAGCACATTGATTACTGCTGGTGAGCAAAGTCTGAGAACCCCAAATGTTAGGGGACAGGGTTCAGGAGCTTGAACGGGCTCTTGGAATCAAATTATATGAATTGTGTCAGAAAATTAAAAGAAATAAAGTAAATGAAGGACGTCTAAATTGATTGGTTGACTGGTATTATCCCAGTTGCTTTTACTGAAATTTAAGTTACATTTAGATTTGGAGACCCGAGTGTCAACATCTGGCTTATTGCTGCTTAGGGAAAGGTGGAGAACCCTGGCATTTAGTAACTAAGATGGAGTGGGTGGGGCGGCTCAGCACTTAGATTACTGCTGCAACTGAAACAAAGGGTCTGTGCCCCTCAGAGCCAGCCTTGTGTTTTTTATGGGGGGGGAATCACCATGGTTAGCACAGCTGCTAACAAAGGTGGGGAGAACCCCGGGTATTTAGTAACTAAGATGGAGTGGGTGGGCGGCACGGTGGCGCAGTGGTAGCACTGCTGACTCGCAGTTAGGTGGGTTCGCTTCCTAGGTCCTCCCTGCGTGGAGTTTGCATGTTCTCTCCGTGTCTGCGTGGGTTTCCTCCCACAGTCCAAAGACATGCAGGTTAGGTGGATTGGCAATTCTAAATTGGCCCTAGTGTGTGCTTGGTGTGTGTCCTGCGGTGGGTTGGCACCCTGCCCAGGACTGGTTCCTGCCTTGTGCCCTGTGTTGTCTGGGATTGGCTCCAGCAGACCCCTGTGACCCTGTGTTCGGATTCAGCAGGTTGGAAAATGGATGGATGTTTCAAGTTTTAGTCTGAACATTAGAACACTCTAGACGAGAACAGGCCATTCAGCCCAACAAAGCTCGCCAGTCCTGTCCACTTATTTCTTCCAAAAAAACATCAAGTCGAGTTTTGAAAGTCCCCAAAGTCTTACTGTCCTCCACACTACTTGGTCTGTCCTTCTTTGTGTAAAGAAAAACTTCCTAATGTTTGTGTGACATTTCCCCTTCACAAGTTTCCAACTGTGTCCCCGTGTTCTTGATGAACTCATTTTAAAGTCACCGTCTCCATCCACTGGACTGTCCCTTCATCACTTTAAACACGTCACTCGGGTCTCCTCTTCATCTCCTTTAAAGGCTCAGCTATTTTAATCTTTCCTCATAACTCATCCCCTGTAGCCCTGGAATCAGCCTAGTTGTTCTTCTCTGGACCTTCTCTAGTGCCGTTATGTCCTTTTAGTAGCCTGGAGACCCAACTGCAGACAGCACTCCAGATGAGGCCTCACCAGTGTGTTATAAAGCTTGAGCAGAACCTCCTGTGACTTGTACTCCACACATCAAGGCGCTATATAACCTGACATTCTGTGAGTCTTCTTAATGGCTTCTGAACAGAGTCTGGATATTGATAGTGACAGTCCACTACGACTCCTAAATCCTTCTCATAATGTGGACTTTTTGATTTTCAGACCCCCATCATGTATTCAAACCTCACATTTTTACTTCCTATGTTTAATAATTTTCATTTACTTATATCATATTTTCTTTTTCTTAAACTGTAAAGGCTCAGCTCTTTTAATCTTTCCTCATAACTCATCCCCTGTAGCCCTGGAATCAGCCTCGCTGCTCTTCTCTGGACCGTTTGTGTAAAGGATGACAGTTTCTGACATTTATAGATTGACTGGTGGTGGTGACGGTTGGGTGTCGGCTCCATGGCTGTCACGTGTCCTTCAAGACAGGCTGAGAACTCTGGCTGTTTAATGAGTAACATGGAGTGGGCTGGGAGTGCTAAACACTTGGATTGTTCCTACAGTATAAAGAGAGAGGGTCTGTGACATGATGTGCTTATACATGGGGTCACCAGCGTGGTCAAGCTGAGGACCCCAAGGATTTAGTAGTCCACATGGGGATGGGGTGAAGTTTAGAACTCTGACTGCCAATTAAGCTTGAAGAAGGAATGGCAGTTTTATGACATATAGAGAGTGACTGGTGGTGGTGGTGGTAGGAGTTTCTGCTCCACAGCTACTAACCCTAACCCTAATTCAGAAGCCTGATTATTGTTTTAGCTTGTGAGCCGTGGAGACAGTGGTGGTAATGAAAATGGGTCAACTTTTGAGAACCCCTGGTATTCAGCCACCTACATGGAGGCTGGGGAGAGCTTTATAACAATCATGACACCTTTAGTATGAGGACAGAATTATGACATGCAGACACTTGGGGGGGTCAGGTCCAATGGCGATTACAGTTATTAAAGAAAGGTTGAGGACCACGGGTATTCAGGACCCAATGTGATGTTTTTGGGTGCCACCAAGCATTCCTAAAGTTCAGGGAGCGGGCCTGTGACATAAAGAGCCAGTGGTGGGCACATATGGGGTCACATAGCTCTCAGAGAGGTTGAGGACCCCTGGTAATCTACACGGAGGGAAGGCGGGATGTGACAATTAGAATTATGACAGTGGCTTTAGTTTGAGGAGGTGGTGACAATTTCAAACACATAGAGAATGGTGGTGGGACTGTCAGCTCCACAGCTGTTACGGCTATTAGAACTGTTTTGGAAATGTTGAGGACCCTCGGTATTTAATATCCTATACTGATATATGGAGTGGGCGGCACAGTGGCACAGTGGGTAGCGCTGCTGCCTCGCAGTTAGGAGACCTGGGGACCTGGGTTCACTTCCCGGGTCCTCCCTGCATGGAGTTTGCATGTTCTCCCCGTGTCTGCGTGGGTTTCCTCCCACAGTCCAAAGACATGCAGGTTAGGTGGATTGACGATTCTAAATTGTCCCTAGTGTGTGCTTGGTGTGTGTGTGTGTGTCCTGCGGTGGGTTGGCACCCTGCCCGGGATTGTTTCCTGCCTTGTGCCCTGTGTTGGCTGTGATTGGCTCCAGCAGACCCCCGTGACCCTGTGTTTGGATTCAGCGGGATGGAAAATGGATGGATGGATGGATATATGGAGTGGGGCGGGAGGAGTGATAGGGTGGTGGTCTAAACTTCCAAAAGCTCCAGATAATCCATCCATCCATTTTCCAACCCGCTGAATCCGAACACAGGGTCACGGGGGTCTGCTGGAGCCAATCCCAGCCAACACAGGGCACAAGGCAGGAACCTATCCTGGGCAGGGTGCCAACCCACCACAGGACACACACACATACACACCCACACACCAAGCACACACTATTTAGAATCGCCAGTCCACCTAACCAGCATGTCTTTGGACTGTGGGAGGAAACCCACGCAGACACTGGGAGAACATGCAAACTTCACAAAGGGAGGACCCTGGAAGCAAACCCGGGTATCCTAACTGTGAGGCAGCAGCGGTACCCACTGCGCCATCATGCCGCTGCTCCAGATAATGCTTTGCGTTAATAAAAGGTGATGTGTTTGTGTGGAGTTTGTCATCCCAGTTGCTAAGATAAAGTTGAGAATCCCAGGTGTTTAGAAACCTCCTGTAATGGTGGGGCAGGGATGGGGGGGGGCACTAAAACAACGACTTATGGTTAGAAAGAGGACGTGTGCCATGAGGAAACGGAAATGTATATGGGTGGGCTCGAAACTGGGGTTATCACAGCAATGAAGGAAAGGTTGAGAACCACACGGGTGGTGAAATCCAAAAACCTAACATTTCACATTAGCTTATAGCAGGGGTCTCCCCAACTCTGGTCCTGGAGGGTCCCAGTGGGTCATTTTAACCCTTTTCTCAATTTAGTGTCCTGTTCTTGCTGCTGATTAACGTCTTCTGAATTAACTTTAGTTAACTTGCTCTTGAAGACTCGGACCCCTCAATTGTTTCTTTTTCCTGAATGAGCAGCCAAACAATCACAAGATACAAAATGAAGCAAAACAGGACCAGCAAACTGTGTGTGTGCATCACACAACATCTGAAAATAAAGAAAGATGAAGGTCTCAGGAATGTTGATCTGCTCTTAGAAAAGAGAAGAATCAATAATTTCAGAAATGTCTGCTATTGCCCAATGAGAGCGGCAACAAGCCATGGAATTAAAGAACGAGTTTAATTAACGACGAGACTCGGCGCCTGATTAAACAACTGGTTGGAATGAAATTGGTTGGAAGTTTGAGGCCCTGACTGAGTTGGCCTTCTGTTGGCTTCACATTTCATTTCTGATGGTTTGGGTGCCATTTTAAGGAAAGAAATGAAACAATTCAACGATGAAGAAATTTAGAGGAACAAATCTTAAAAAAACAATTCAATTAAAGTGAATTGCAAAGAAGTTAATTAGCAGGCCACTAATTAAGAAAAGGGTTAAAATGAAAACCTGCAGCCACTGCGACCCTCCAGGACCAGAGTTTGAGACCACTGGCTTAAGGAGAGGAGAGAAGAGAATTTCTGAAATGAGGAAAACCATTACTGGTGGAGGGGTGGTGGGGTGCGAGTGTCTACTCCAATCCCTAATATTTAGTAGCCACCAATGCTGGACTGAAGCTCATGAGAATTTGTGACACAGAGAGACAGCACCACGGCTACAGCGACTGAATGAACCCCTCACTCTGCAGCAGATTCGTGTGACCAGGAGACACACCGAGAGCTTTGCCATCGTCAGTTGTCTTGAGGGCTCGCATCTGTGACACTCCAGGTGACAAGTTGTCTTTAGGTGTTGGAGATCCTTTGTTCCTCCTTAAGTCAACAGGCACCTGCCCTGCTGTCCCCTTATCACCCTTTCTGTTAAAGCCCTTTGCTCTGCTGCTTTTCTGTCCTTGGTGCCATCATTTTGAGATGGGTGGACATTTCCTTTTCGTTCTTTTGGTAAAGGCCGCCTGGGTCAGATGGCGAGCTCTCACACAGATACGCCATTCTCCTTCCTTCCTGTCCACTCCATTAAGCCTCAACCCCCCCCCCCCCCAGATGTGGCCAGTGTCAAATTCCAGCCCTGTGGGACACGAGTGCGAGGAAGGATTTGCGGGAGCGGGCAGCTCACCACTGGGATTTCGGAAATTAGCGGTGAAGCAGGTCGTCTGTAACTGGATATCTAAGTCTCTGCCGAAGAAAGAGATGGAAAAAAGAAAAAATAAATAAGAAAAGAAACCTCTCAGGATACTCGGGGCAGGATGGTGAAGACATCTCCTCCTAGCCAAAGCGCACTGAGCCACCCGATAGGAGAAGAAGAGAGGGAGAGAAAGAGTGGAAACGTAAAAAAAAGTGCCATTAAGGAGTTGCTTCACTCGTGGCATGTGGCTGGTGAACTTCTGGACACGCGTCAGTGAAACTCCCAGTCCATCCTCTGAAGCGAAAAGAAGGGAATCACCAAGGAGCCTCCATGATAACTATCAGCATTATGAGTCAAAGGATCCCACTGGGGAAATCCTGCTAATGTGGGGTACAACTGCATGACCGTTGGACGAGCTGGACTGCTAAGCAATTCACTGCCTACTTCCGGAAATATCCTGATGGTTTGGATTTTGGGCAACCTTCTCCTGGTTAAATTTCACCACTCATTCTGTGCCACACGAATCAGAAAAAATCACTTTGGCTCGGACACTTCATGTGGATCTAAAGACAGGAGGTGCTCTTCAGGAGCTCCATACCTTGTGCTGCTATGATCTTCACGTTCCATCACGATCCTAACCAAGACCCGGCCAACTCAAATAATCCATCCATCCATCCATTATCCAACATGCTATATCCTAACTACAGGGTCACGGGGGTCTGCTGGAGCCAATCCCAACCAACACAGGGCGCAAGGCAGGAAACAAACCCCGGGCAGGGCGCCATCCCACCATAGGGCACACACACACACACACACACACCAAGAGCACACACTAGGGACAATTTAGGATCGCCAATACACCTAACCTGCATGTCTTTGGACTGTGGGAGTAAACCCACGCAGACACGGGGAGAACATGAAATCTCCACGCAGGAAATGAACCTCAGGTCTCCTAACTGCGAGGCAGCAGTGCTACCCACTGTGCCGCCCTACTCAAATAATAATAATAATAATACATTTTTATTATTTGTAGACGTCGGCTTTGGTACATTCGAGTCTTTTGAGTATCTTGCCGTTGTCATTCATGGAGTTTCTCAGTCTCTAGTATTGTCCGTGTATAAACCTCCTAAACACAATGCGGCTTTCTTTGAGGAATTCTTAGACTTGGTGTCAATTATAATTACTAACTATGACAGGTTCCTAACAGTTGGCAACTTTAATTTTCATATCGATAATCAGTGTGACCCGAAAGCAAAAGAATTCATGAACCTCCTTCACTCTTTTGATTTGAGACAGCACGTTACGTCAGCCAACACACAAAGCAGGGCACACGTTGGATTTAGTGATTACTAAAGGACTAAAAGTTGATGTGAGGCAGATCGTGGATATCGGTTTATCAGACTATTTTCTCTTACAATTTAATATCAAAATACTGACAGATAAAATTAACAAGAAGCATATTGTTAAAAAACTGCGGTGGGTTGGCACCCTGCCCAGGATTGGTTCCTGTCTTGTGCCCTGTGTTGGCTGGGATTGGCTCCAGCAGACCCCTGTGACCCTGTGTTCGGATTCAGCGGGTTGGAAAATGGATGGATATTGTTAAAAAAAACGCTTCTTTGATTCATCTGTGACTCGCACTCTTTTTGTGACATTAAAGAACTCCACGTCCTGCATTACTGAGACCTTCATATCCCTGAAGGACATCCACAATTTCTGCACCATGCTTTCTGCAATGCTCTGACTTCCATATTTCTTGAGGGTTCTACCATATCCATCTTCTGTTATGTGCCTTCGACACTTTAAATGGTCTGCAGAATAACTGAGGCCTTCACATCCTATAATCATCTGAAGAACTCCAGGTGTGTTATGACTTTGACCCTCATATTCCACCAGGATCTACCGGAGCATCTCCATCCATGTTTTTGATGTTCCATACTGCTTTGACCTTCATGATTCTGAAGGATCTGACCATTTTCATCATCCATGTTATGACCATCATGCCACATTTGGATCTCCACATTCTGTAGAGCTACAAAGTAATTTTCCATGATGGTCCTGCCATCTACATAATCCATTTTGTGACTTTGACACCTACTACAGGTCAGAAGAATCCACATCCTGAAATACCGAGAACTTCCTGTTCAAGTTCTTTATGAGCATTGCCAATCAGACCATCTCCATTTTCTATTTTTGACTTTGTGCCCTTCACATCCCAAGGATATCCAAAGAATTCCACATCTTAACTGCTATGCCCTTCGTGTTCCAGGAGAATCCCACCAGTTTATTTTCCGTTTTAGGACCTTGACACCTGATGTGACTTGGAACTCCACACCCTACAGCACTGAGGCTTTCTTGTCCTACAAGGATCGAGAAAAGTCCATCATTTTTACTACTGAAGTGCACCTGAAAAAGTCCACATCCTATACTGCTTTGACCCTCATGTCCCAGAATGAGTTGGCATTCTCCATCTTCTGTGTTGCTGTGCCTTTGCCAGTTCATGCAGGTCCAATGAAGTCTATGTTCTGCGCGGTGTCTTTCAAGTTTCTCACTTTTGTGGTGTTCAGGCCTTCCTCTAGTTTCAGTAATGACATGGTCTTCACGTCCCATGTAGGTCCAAAATATGTCAGGACTGCTAATCATGCTGTCTTCACACTCCGTCCTCAGAATAAGGAGAAAGCTGTCCACAGCTAAAATGTGGCTGGCAGAGTGGATGACCATCCCCACTGTGACATGCCCAGCACCCAAAATCCACTAAACTGTGACCATCAGAGGACGAGTGAAACTCACACTTGAGTGTGTTAAACTGAATGTGAAAATGAGAGCAGGAAGCCCCTCTATACCAGAATGGAGGTGGGCATTGGGGGCACCTGCAGCCAGATGGGCTGTTGGATAGGAGACCCTGCTGTCTTAATACACAAATCACGACCTGCATGCTAAACAAGTTTGGTTTCATTCTGAGGTACAACGTCCTCTGGGTTGACGGGGTAAATGCCATCTTATTTAATCATTTTGTGCGGTTCAAGGACTGTCGTACCAAATCAAACCAACATGGGGAGCACCAAGCTGACGCTGTGGATCTAAACAAAAATGCAGCTGGGTCCCCATTTTGGGCTGATGTGCTACTGGAATCCTGCATTTGAAAATTCAAGTTAGGAAAATAAGCAAATTGCATTATTAGACCAGGGTGGCACGGTGGCACAATGGGTAGTGCTGCTGCCTCACAGTTGGGAGACCTGGGGAACTGGGTTTGCCTCCCGGGTCCTCCCTGCATGGAGTTTGCATGTTCTCCCCGTGTCTGCGTGGGTTTCCTCCCACAGTCCAAAGACATGCAGGTTAGGTGGATTGGCGATTCTAAATTGTCCCTAGTGTGTGCTTGGTGTGTGTGTGTGTGTCCTGCGGTGGGTTGGCACCCTGCCCGTGATTGGTTCCTGCCTTGTGCCCTGTGTTGGCTGGGATTGGCTCCAGCAGACCCAAATGACCCTGTGTTCGGATTCAGCGGGTTGGAAAATGGATGGATGGATGGATTATTAGACCAACTTGGAGGCTATTGATTCAGGCAGGTCTCAATCTGACTTAACGGGGGTCTCAAATTGCCGCCTTATCGAGAGAAATTCCGCTATGGAATCATTCATCCATCCATTATCCAACCCGCTACATCCTAACCACAGGGTCATGGGGGTCCGCTGGAGCCAATCCCAGCCAACACAGGGCGCAAGGCAGGAAACAAACCCCGAGCAGGGCACACACACACACACACACACACCAGGGACAATTTAGGATCGCCAATCCACCTAACCTGCATGTCTGTGGACTGTGGGAGGAAACCGGAGCGCCTGGACATGGGGAGAACATGCAAACTCCATGCAGGGAGGACCCGGGAAGCGAACCCAGGTCTCCTAACTGACAGTCAGCAGCGCTACCCACTGCGCCACCACTATGGAATCAGAAACTGAATTTTATCTTTATAAAGGAGTGCGTGAAGGTGTCACACCTTGATTTTCACTTTTCTTCAATTCCCCCATTGCACCGTCTCAATCTCTCATGACGTTTACAATTCCTATCTGGGATAATGTCCTGAGATTTCAGGATATCTCAAAATCCCCAAAAAACAAACCTGTCTCCCACCCTGGACTTTGCACCACAAAATGAACCTCTGGATGAATTGAGCAGAAAATCATCTGTGGAGCTCTTGACCGGAAACTAATTAGAAACTTTCACAAGTTTTGGGATAACTGAAATAGATTTCTGGAAATTTCTGTGTTCCTTATTACTCATTCCACTGGTATTTCAGTATATTTATATTTTTTAATAAATCTCACTGGAGATCTCCTGAAATTTGAGAGCTGAATTCCCGTTTTAGCGCTCCTCGGATCAGGGATGGCTCTCTTCTTCCTCTTCAGCAACGAGAAGCAGCCAGGAGTCCCTCTGATTAAGTGGACAATTCCTGCTCTGTACTCCAAAATCAAGCAGCAGGGATGTCACGGACTCTCATAGGGGGGCCAGCTGTCCTACAGCTCCTTAGGGGTGTGTTCTTTGCAGGCAGGCAGTCACAATAACAAGTAAGGGCCGTTTGTGTCTTGGCCTAGCACAGCGTTTCTTAACCTTTAAGTTTTTGCAACCCGAGTTTTCATAACAGTTCTAATCGCGGCCCCCCTTAACGTTTTTTTGAAAGGAGCCCACTAATACCAGTTTGTTCTTTTTTAATTAATGATACATCATAGATGCATAGTTTATTATACCTATTTAACTTTTATCGACATTTATCTAACTCTATATTTATTTTTCTAGTATCAGAATGTAGTTTAAGTTCATTTGTTTTGGTTCCAATAGATGCATTTTTCATATTTTCAATTCTTTTCTTTTTTTCACATCTTACCCCCCTACGCCCTCACCCCCCGTCCCACAGATTGAGAACCACTGGCCTAGCATATCACAGTCTATTCATTATAGAGCAATTAGAACGCAGTGGGGTTCTACCTGCTAAGGCTTTGGTCTTTTAGACCCAAGGTGGTCACTTCAGTCACTGCCTTGTCTCCGAGTCTGACCCTCAGCAAGTTGCTCACCCTGCATGATAAGTATAAGTCGTGTATTAGTAAAGCCCTCAGAGATGGGGCTCTTCAGGCACTATATAAATCAATGCAGTCTGAGACGGTGCTCTGTATAAAAAGGCACTATATAAAATGAAATGAAGGCATTCTTCATAGAAAGGCACTATATACTGTAGAGTCTGGGATGGCATGCGTAATACAAACACATGATATAAAATCAGGGATACAGTGAACATCAGACGGCTTTGCCATTTCCAGACTTAGTGATGCGACCGATTGCTGAAGTCACTATCCCCGATGGCATCGTTTTAGCACCAGTAGTCACTCTTCTTATGAAACCATAAAGGTCATCCAAACTGCTGATATCTGTTTGCACTGCCATCCAACGTCCAGGGCCAGTCGGAATTTGTTGTTGTTGTGATGTGAAATTTTGCATGTCTTTATTTGTAACTTAGGCAAAGCAAATGTAATGTTAGTGTTACATTAGTGAGAAGCATTCATGTTTACATCCAGCACCACAGCCCCCTAGGACTAAGTCCATCCATCCATCCATCCATCCATCCATCCATCCATCCATCCATCCATCCATCCATCCATCCTCTTCCGCTTATCCAAGGTCGGGTCGTGGGGTCAGCAGCTTGAGCAGAGATGCCCAGAGTTCCCTCTCTCCGGCCACTTCTTCTAGCTTTTCCAGGGGAATCCCATGCCTATGGGTTCCCGTCCCGTGTCCTCCATGCATGGAGTTTGCAAAGCGCTTTGAGCAGAGGGAACAGTACTACATAAATATAAAGAATTATTATTATTATTATTATTATCACTCAATGTTCATGTGTGGCTGGCCACCTAAGGACAATGGCCTGCTCAGCCCTGACCGCTGTCCCCCTGTGAGTGTGCAGCACGACGTTTGCCCTTACATGTTTGTTTTGTTCGAGAATGTTGTGCCACTCTGGGGAAAATGACCCCCCATAGGACTCCCACTCCACCCCCTGCTCGTCTTCTAGCAGATAAAAGGCAGTGGGGCTTGTGAGGGCACATTATGGTCTGCCCTGCTATTCTGAGCCACAAAAATGTCAAAAAGCATCTTGAGGGAACAATGAAAAAGCAGCGGCTTAACAGACGGAGAGGTGTGCCAGAGCCACAAGACCCTTGCGGGAGACGCCTGTGCCACGGGGCAGGGAGGAATAAAAAAAAAAAAAAAAAAAAATGGCACAAATGGGCAGAGAGAGGAGTAAAAAGAATGGCAGCAAAGGAGTGGGTGTGAATGTGTCAGCTCGGTAATCCATTCTCTTCAGGGCTAGCCTACCAGGTGGGCACCAACTTCATTTCAGTTTGATATAGCGCCTTTTTTGAAGAACCCGAGTCCAAAGTACTTAACAACTGAAGCACTATTATGAAACCCCTTTAACTGTGGGTGACAAGGTAGCACAGTGGTTAAGTATTGCTGCCTGTCATTGTGTTTCTTATTGGTAAATAACATTTAGTTTATAACGGGCAGCAGAGGGTGGCACATGTTTGGTTGGCCATGTGAGCAGCAGTTACATGGCTCTGTACATGTGTCCACACCACTACTATATTACATGTCTTGGGTTCTAATCCCTTTATGTTCCCCATCTGTGTGGTGTTCTCCTGGTGTCCCTGTGGGTGTGGGTGCTTTGGGATGGACCAGCGCCCTCTGCTGGGGGGCTTACTGCTGCCAGGGTAGGCTCCAGCCCTAATGACACTGAGCTGGATTAAGCAGGTTTAAACTTTCACTGTAAACCCCACCTAAAAGTACTTCAGAATGATTTTGTTAATTACAATATAGCGCCTTTCCCAAGGTACAATTTCATGAACTCATTTTTATGGGCAGAAATGGTGGCACAAATGGTAGGCATAATGACCAAAGTGGATAGCATCACTGTCTCAATGTGCCACATGCCCCTTGTTCACCGGCTGCACGCTGTTCTCCTTATGGTCCTGTGGGGCTCCCTGCCGTTATTCTGGTTTTTACCCCACTACACCCCAGTGTGGTATACTGGTACATGGGTGACCTGTCCAAATGGTGGGTGCTTAGCGCTCGAACCCAATGACCATTGACGCGCTCAAGCGGGTTCAAAACCTTTCCTCCTAAAAGTGCTTTACGATAATTCAGTCCATTATTATTTAGCACCTTTTCCACTATTGAAAGTATGTGGGCAGCATGGTGGCACAGCAGTAAGCACTGCTGCCTCAATCCTCCACAGACTTGGGTTCTAATCCGGGCCTGCTCACCAGCTGTGTGGCATTGGCCTGCTCTTACTTTGGGTTATTCCCTGGTACTTTGGTTGCTTCTGTGGTGGAGTACACGAGGTCAGCACCGGGCACACTTAAGAGTCATCATGCCACCAGAAATGCACAGCGCATGCAGAGTCTCGACTGAGATTTGAACCACTGCCCTTATGGCATATAGTGCCTTTCCTACTGAACGCCATACCTTACACTTGACATTGTCTCGATGTCACAGGTCACTGTGAATCTTTAGCCTTCCAGATTGGCTCTTCAAGCCACATAGGTGCTGGTACTGACGTCTCGGCCTTTCTAACCCTAACCCTAACCCTCTCACATGTCTTCCCTTCTTTTGCAGGTGAACATCACAAAAGCCACACAAGTCTCTACCCACAATGAGGATGCACACGCTGCTGGCGGTGGTCTTGCTGCTATTCGTCGTCACTGCCGGGTCCTTCACAGGCGCGGCCCAGGAATTTAATCACGACGAGGAAGGCGTGGATCAGGAGTTCCTCCACGTGAACAGATACAAGAGGGCCAGTGACTCTCAGCAGGACAACAAATGCTCGTACACCTTCATCGTACCACAGCAGAAGGTGACGGGAGCCATCTGCGTCAACTCCAAGGTGCCCGATGCCATCCTGGAGAACAGAGTGAACAAGCAGGAGCTGGAACTGCTCAACAATGAACTGCTCAAGCAGAAGAGGCAGATCGAGACGCTGCAGCAGCTGGTGGAGGTGGACGGCGGCATCGTCAACGAGGTCAAGCTGCTCCGCAAGGAGAGCCGCAACATGAACTCGCGGGTGACGCAGCTCTACATGCAGCTGCTGCACGAGATCATACGCAAGAGGGACAATGCCCTGGAGCTCTCGCAGCTCGAGAACAAGATCCTGAACCAGACCACCGAGATGCTGCAGCTCACCAACCGCTACAAGGACCTGGAGTACAAGTACCAGCACCTGGCTAACCTGGCAAACAACCAGTCCATCCTGATCGCACAACTCGAGGAGCAATGCCAGAGGCTACCCATCAGACCCATCCCTCAGCCGCCGCCCGCCCAGCCGAATAAAGTGTTCCAGCCGCCACCCTCCTTCCCACGCATCACCAACCAGATCACCAATGAGATCCAGGGAGACCAGAACCTGAAAGACCAGCAGCAGGCCCTCCCGCCACCACTGCCCACCATGCCATCTATCACCGTCAGCCCAACTGCCACCAACAGACCATCAGGTAGGCTCAGCGTGAGATGAAGGTGGCATAACAAACACCGGGAATTCTACCACAGGGATGAGGGTGGGCTGTGCTGGGAGTTTTCTCTGCAAAGGAATTGGGGGGCTAGAGAGAAGTGTCACTGACGATATGCAAGAGGTGATGCCCATGAATAGCATGGTATCGCTGACTGTTCTGGGAATTCTGTAGGATAGAAGTATCAAATTTGAAATATACCTGGAATTGTATTGATCAGAAGTGGCCCTAAAAATTCCCAAGGGAAGAAACCCCAGGCAGACAACATTGGGAATTCACCAGAATAGCACTATGGTATTATATTTCTTGGGAATGCTAGTGGATTGTGGCTTTTTTATTGGGCTGTTTTGTGAAAAGTATTGGGGGGGGGCAAGAGGGGGTGTGTGGGGATGGGGAAATTTCCAAGGAGTGATGGCTCAGGTAGGCAGCATTGGGAATGTCCACGAATAGCACAGTATCACTAACTCTTCTAGGAATTCTGTGGAAGGGAGGAATTCAAAAGAAGTGTACCTGGGATTATATTGATAATAAAAAAATCCAAAGGGGAGAAGCTTCAATTAGGCAGCATTCGGAATTCTCCAGAATATTCCTTATATTTTATGGAAATTCTGCAAGAGAAGGATTACATTGAACTGAGGAATTTTCTTGATGTAGTGTACTGGTGAACATGGGACACTGAAAATTCCCAATTACAAAGACCCCTCTAGGCAGGATTACCCATGAGTAGGGCTTATGGGAATTCTGCTGGAGAAAAGTATTAAATTGGACTGTACCTGGAAGTTTATTGTTGAAAAGCACTGGGGGGTAAAAGTGGCTCTAATTACTGGGAATTATCCAGAATAACATTATTTTAGTATATTTTTTGGGAACTCTACTGGAAGGTGTTTTTTACATTGGACTGTAGTGTGAAAAGTATTGATGAGAGGTGGGGGGGGGGGAAGTGTGGGGAAGAGAAAATTTCCAAGGAATGATGGCTCAGGTAGGCAGCATTGGGAATGTCCACGAATAGCACAGTATCACTAACTCTTCTAGGAATTCTGTGGAAGGGAGGAATTCAAAAGAAGTGTACCTGGGATTTTATTGATAATAAAAAAATCCAAAGGGAAGATGCTTCAATTAGGCAGCATTCGGAATTTTCCGGAATATTACTTATATTTTATGGAAATTCTGCAAGAGAAGGATTACATTGAACTGAGGAATTTTCTCGATAAAGTGTACTGGTGAACATGGAACATTGAAAATTCCCAATTAAAAGACTCCAGTAGACACCTTATGGGAATTCTGCTGGAGAAAAGTATTAAATTGGACTGTACCTGGAATATATTTTTTATATATATATATATATATATATATATATATATATATATATATATATATATATATATATATATATATATATATATACTGGGGGTGAGGGAGGGGTTAAAAGTGGTTCTAAAAATTACAGGGGAAGAAGCTCCTTGGTAGAAACTACTGGGAATTATAGAATAACATTATATTAGTATATTTTTATGTGAACTCTACTGGATAGAAGTATTACATTAGGCTCTAATGGGAATTTTCCTATGAGGGAGAGAGTCGCTCTGAAAATTCCCAAGGGAAGAAGATCCATGTAGGTAGCACTGGAAATTCCCATGTATGGCACTATAGTATTTTATATGAATTCTGGGATTTTTTTTTTTTGATGAGGAGTACTGATGAAGATGTGCCACCAAAAATTTTAAATCATAAACGCCCAGGTGGGCAGAATTGTCCTTGAGTAGCATAATACCGTGGTATTCATTTGTGATTTCTGATGAAGTATTAACTTGGACTGAAATGGGAAGTTTCTTGATGAGAACTACTGGGGGACAAGCAGCTCTGAAAAAAAAGACCCCAGGTGGGCAACTCTGGGAATTCTCCAGAACAGCACTGTTCTACTTGATAGAAGTTTTACATTGAAGTTAATATCAGGCAGCACTGGAAATTCTCCAGAGTATTATTGTACATTCTGGGAATTTTATTGGAAAACTGTATTAAACTGCACTAAACTGGGAATTTTCTATGTGAAGTGTTTTAAGCAAAAATGGCTCCAAAACTTCTAAATGAAGAAGCCTCAGTTAGACAGCAGAGAGAATGTTGGCCTATATTTTAATATCGGATACCCCAGGGAATTCTACAGCAGATATATTGGGAATTTTCTTGGTGAGGTGTATTATGGTGGAAAAGTAGCCCTAGAAAGTTCTAAAGGAATAGGAATCCTGTAAGCGTTTATTGGAAATTGCCGTAGAACAGAGATCACTCCGACTGCTCTCGTCCAAATTCGGGTGGGAGTAGCAAAAGTGGAAATTCTCCAGATGAGGAGCAGGTAGGTGGAACAAAGAATCTACCTGTAGACATTTTCATGGTCTTGGTGAGGAGAATCAAGCAAGCTACAGTGGGAATGTTTGGACTGATGAATTATGAATTTCCCCTTGGGATTAATAAAGTATGCTATCTATCTATCTATCTATCTATCTATCTATCTATCTATCTATCTATCTATCTATCTATCTATCTATCTATCTATCTATCTATCTATCTATCTATCTATCTATCTATTATTATATAGCACCTTTCACATCTATCTATCTATCTATCTATTATTATATAGCACCTTTCACATCTATCTATCTATCTATCTATCTATCTATCTATCTATCTATCTATCTATCTATCTATCTATCTATCTATCTATCTATCTATCTATCTATCTATCTATCTATCTATTATATAGCACCTTTCATATCTATCTATCTATCTATCTATCTATCTATCTATCTATCTATCTATCTATCTATCTATCTATCTATCTATCTATCTAGCCTTTCAAATATCTATCTATCTATCTATCTATCTATTATATAGCACCTTTCATATCTATCTATCTATCTATCTATCTATCTATCTATCTATCTATCTATCTATCTATCTATCTATCTATCTATCTATCTATCTATCTATCTATCTATCTATCTATCTATCTATTACATAGCACCTTTCATATCTATCTATCTGATGCTATGTGTTTGGTGAGGATCACCAGGCAGACGAGCATCTCTGGAAATTCCTGAGAGAAACAAGCCATTCAGGTGGCCTTGATGGTCTCACTGGGCAGTATTGGGACATTAGACACCCTGGGGATTCTCGTGGACATATTGGATTACACGGCTGTAGGGATTTTCTCAATGAGGTGCATCAAGCAGGACTATAGCTCTGAAAATTCCAAAACTGAAAAATGTCCGGTAGGCGGAATAAGAATCACCAGGCGGGTCTACAGCCCTAAAAACAGAAAGGAGCCTCGGGTAGGTGGTAATGGAAATTCCCCCTTGGCAGATTATAATGTGGGATACTCTTGGAATTCTCCAACATGAAGTCTTAGTTTAGATTGTACTGGGAATTTCGTTCAGGCAAACAAAAGGCATTCACGGTGATCCAAAAACAGTATTCGGGAAATTCCCCTGAAGGAGACTACTGGGTATTCGGCTTTTGGAATTACTGTACTCCGGTTAGGGCTGGAGGGGAAGGGGGGGGTGGGGTCTGTGCTCAAACTGGGAATTCTAAGGATTATCCTGGAATTTAGGATGCAGCACCGAGTCTCGGTAGGCTGTGAGCCACCACGTACACCACATTCCCCCACAAGACAGAGTAGCGGGGTCTCAGTCCCCCCTCAGGGTCTCCATAATCACTGCAGCATTTAGAAGCCGTAGCGGGACACACAGGAATAAAGAAGAAGTGCAACTGTAGGCTCTCCCTCCCCGACCCCCATGTGCTGCTGTGGCTTGCGATGTCTGCTGATCACGGGCTGGCTGCTCGCCAAGTCAGCTGCCAGCCGCTTAAGCCTGGCGCTGGGCCCAAACGTCTGGGGATGACACGCAGGGGATAGCCCTCCTGGCCTGAAGGGGGGAAAGACAAAAGAAAACAAAGCAGGTCTTTTCACAAGAAGGGATTGGGGACGACCCCTGGTCACATTGTCTTCATACTCTGGATGGCAGCCACTCTGCCCATGGGGATGCCAAGCCCATTTTTTTTATTTTTGTGCCATCATCGACAGGTGACATAGGATATAACAAGTGGCTCTAACGATAATAAAACGGGGGCTTCCTACTGATTTGCCAGCCACTTGCATCTCAAACCTTAAGATGAGCCTCCACCTCCAGAACAGATGACAGTCAGGCGGCCGCTCGTCCAGGGAGTCCAAAGGGGCGCTGCGCCAAAGCAAATATTATTCGTCTCATTTAGGCCTGGAAGGATGCCTCTCCAAGCGAGGCGTACTAAATCACGGCTCTGTACTTCCAGAACTCCCATACTGTAAATCGGCGCATTAAACAAACCGAGGCTGCCAATAAGCCGTGGCTTCCCGGGACAGCGGAGTGCCGACTCCTGGCAGCATTATTAGCCCACCGAACCCACCGATCTAAAGGCCTCATTCATCACGATGGCCTAACTGGACAATCCTCCAATGTGCCGGAATCGTCAATGGGCCCCAGAAGAGACGGTCCAGTGAGTGTGCGGCACACCACAAAAGGGCAGCAACCAAGGGGGCTCTGGGGGGGGCTGCCCTGCCACGTTATTTGTAATTAGCCAATTACAGCGTGCTTGCCTACTACACCGTTTTTGGTTTGAGAGGAAAACAAAGCACCAGGGGGTCTGAAATCAGAGCTTGACAGGAACATCGACATCTGTCCAGAACAAACTTTATTTTATAACAGCACCTTTACTGTCAATATCTGTACTCTTTAAAGAAACAGACACATTAATATCTATTCATACTAAACGCACACAAAAAAGTCAACCTTTTATTACTTACTTATATAGCACGTTTACACCATACTAGCTGTCCCCTAGCTAGTAGTGAAACAGGACAAACTTTAAAAATCAATTAAAATAAAAAAATGTAATTCTGGCCAAGCAGAAGGTCGGTACGCTCCGACGTCAAACACTGGGACTGTAGCTGATCGTGTACGGCTCTGACGGGACAGCGTCTCCCGAATGGCCGTGACATCTAAAACACACGGGGCTCTGATCTCACTCTCAAAAACGTCAAACGTTACACCTTAACAATCTGTAGATGAACAAACAGGTAGCGCTAGCTAAGTGGAACCGAGGTGCGCTCCAACACGTGGCGACAGGTAGAGTGACTCGAATGGCCCCGCCCACAGCCTCTCTCTCTCGGATTCGCGAAAATAAATCGGTTATGCAAACGAACTATGACCTAGTGCGATGAGAGGAGTCGCAAAATCAACCGGAATGTTCAAGCAAATTATAAAAAAAAAAAAAGATATAAATCTGTTAAGTAGTTCTGTCGTGAAAAACATACAGAGAGACAGACATTGTATTATATAAATCTGGATTTAATATCAATAAGCTTATTCTTTAGGTTTGAAATGACCACCCAGATTTCTGTCCATGATAAAGGGATGTTAGATACTGCCTTTCATACCATATTTACTCTTTAGAGCACATAAAGCAGGTTGAAATCTGGATTTCTGTCCACAATGAACGTCCATCAAAACAGCAACCCTTCCAAGTTTATTTTATATACTGTAGTACCTTTAATATTACACTTACTGTCAATATTCTTGTTTTTAAAGTTCAGCAGGCAGTTTAAAACAGCACAACGACCTCTGAGCAAAACTAATGGGCACCTTCAAACTGTACGAGAGACACCAGCGTAACAAGCAGGCATGAAAACATAACCCCTGGTCACTCTTTATATAGCGCCTTTATACTACATTTAGTTTTAACTTTATACTACATACAGTATAACACCAAAGCATTAACTCTTTAATACTTATTTTAATTACACAGATAGATAGATAGATAGATAGATAGATAGATAGATAGATAGATAGATAGATAGATAGATAGATAGATATGAAAGGCACTATATGATAGATAGATAGATAGATAGATAGATAGATAGATAGATAGATAGATAGATAGATAGATAGATAGATAGATAGATAGATAGATAGATATGAAAGGCACTATATGATAGATAGATAGATAGATAGATAGATAGATAGATAGATAGATAGATAGATAGATAGATAGATAGATAGATAGATAGATAGATAGATATGAAAGGCACTATATGATAGATAGATAGATAGATAGATAGATAGATAGATAGATAGATAGATAGATAGATAGATAGATAGATAGATAGATAGATATGAAAGGCACTATATGATAGATAGATAGATAGATAGATAGATAGATAGATAGATAGATAGATAGATAGATAGATAGATAGATAGATATGAAAGGCACTATATGATAGATAGATAGATAGATAGATAGATAGATAGATAGATAGATAGATAGATAGATAGATAGATAGATAGATAGATAGATATGAAAGGCACTATATGATAGATAGATAGATAGATAGATAGATAGATAGATAGATAGATAGATAGATAGATAGATAGATAGATAGATAGATAGATAGATAGATAGATGAAAGGCACTATATGATAGATAGATAGATAGATAGATAGATAGATAGATAGATAGATAGATAGATAGATAGATAGATAGATAGATGAAAGGCACTATATGATAGATAGATAGATAGATAGATAGATAGATAGATAGATAGATAGATAGATAGATAGATAGATAGATAGATAGATAGATAGATCATCTTTATTTGTGACCTATCAGTGTGTCTTTTACACGATATTCACTCTCAATAGTTTTATTCTTCAGATCTCAGGTTCAAGTGGCCTCCCTCCTCTCTTTCTTTCTCTCTCCATAACTAATGGTCACCAGATCATTAGCCCTCCCATTTATATTATACAGTACATAAGTTCCTTTAATATTCATATTTATTGTCAATATCCTTATTGTTTAGAGCTCAGCAGGCAGGTTGAAACGGACACTCAGATTTCTGTCCATAACTGAAGTGACCCAAGTCATCGTCCCTTGAACCTTTTTTTGATATAGTGCCTTTTACAATCACATTGCTATCAGTGTACTTCTTTAGAGCTCAGCAGTTTCAAACCAGCACACTAATTTCCTTTCCATTCTGAGTGTTCACCCAAACATCTCTCTTTCACTCTCTATTTAACACTGCGCCTTTTAAAGCATATTTACGGTCAGTAATCTTATTCTTTAGAGCTTAGCAGGCAGTCTTCAGTGGCCTCACAGATGTCTGTCCGTCCAGCACCAGGCTCTGTTTCATTTATAGCGCCTTTCATACCTCATTCACTCACAATAAGCTCACTCATTAAAGCTCAGCAGACACCAATTGCTATCTGTAACAACTGGACACCCAAACTTATGCCTTTCATTCTTAATTTTATATAGCGCCTTTAATGTCACATTTGCCGTCTACAATCTTATTCTTTACAGCTGAGCAGGCCAAATTGATTTCTATGCATCCCAAATATGCACCCAAACCACTTTATTTGATATAGTGCCTTTTATACATATTTACTGCCAATAATCACATTTGTAGAGCTCTTTCTTCATGTCGCTCCTTTTGTACTGTTACTAGCAGCTGTCCCCTGTGGCTCCGCTCTCGCTGAAGTGATACAGGACAGTGAGGAGGCCCCACCCAGCTCCCTTCTCCTGAGGCCCCGCCTCCCCACTGATGACATCACACTTCCCCCTCCCCTCGGCCTGCAGCCTCTGTCTCGGGTTAGCGTGAATGTATTCGCTCCTGCAAGCAAACTATGATACGTATCACGATGAGCGAAGTCGCAAAATCAACCGGAATGTTCAAGCAAATTCTAGAAAAAAAGCCGATCTGAATCCGTTAAGCGAAAAGCAGACTGACAGACAGACGTTGGATTTTATATATATAGAAATTTATGGTTAATATCCTTCAGTCCTTTACATTCTCATCACTATCTAAGAGTTATTAACAAAGAAGTTGATCTTTATTGTAGATTTCACAGTCGCCAGTGTCTCTGATCTTTTACAAAGCAACTGTCCATCCATCATTGGAATTCCCACTTATATTAGAGATGATAATCAATACAGTAAAGTATGACGCTTTATTAATACAGAGACATTACCATAATATTTTATTAAGGCACCCAAGCCTCAAGACTTACTAATTTTATTCTTTTAACGTTAGGGTGATTTTTATCCCCCCACCTGTTCTGTTATTTGCATGACAATACGCAGTACTCGTCCAGTCCTGTAGATGGCGCACTGGACTCTTCTTCTCCTATTCGAGTTAAGAAATTGATGGGGGACATTTTGTCTGTCGTTAACGTAAAAGGAACAATGGCGACCAGCACCGTTAGCACGGCTGTGTAGATTCTGGGTTATGTTGGTATCACAGCGATAATAGCAGGCATGAAAAGAGCACTCGAAAGCTTTGCCATGTGAAAGCCAAGTAACCCAGTGATGTTACCACCGCAGGGCCACAAGGCCTCAGTGAAGGTGTGGAGGTCAATGACGAGTGTGTGTGTGTGCACAGGGTGATGAGATCGGGTGTAAAATACAGCAGCAGTCCATCCATATGTTATGTAGTACCTTTCAACACAAAGCTTATATAGAAGTATATACAGTTTGTATATTTATAGAGATGCCAGTCCACCACAGGGCACCGTCACACAGTGCCAGTCTAGCGATGACCCACTTGAGCCACTTAGGTTGTATATAAATACATCATCACGCCTTCCTTTGTAAGCAACAACCCAGTCTGTACAAGTTGTGCCTTTCATACTGACCGGTTCCTTAATGTTATATAGCGCCTTTCATAGTGTCCAATTCAACAGAGCCCTGCAAATCAACCGTAACTTCAAGTCGTGTCTTTCATAGCTGCTCGTTTTGTAATGAACTCCACTAAACAGCCTTCAGGTGTATGTGGTACCTTTCATGCTTCACATCCTCAGAGGTCTGCTGTGTTTTTTTAACTGTATATAGTGCCTTTCATAATTATATTCACGGAGCTGTGCAAAGCCGTCTTTATTGTAAACAGTGCCTTTTAGAACTCTCGGAGCTCCCAAAAACCATTTTAGATGTGTATATAGTGCCTTTCATAATATCCACAACATTACCAGCATGTGTAGTGCCTTTCACAGCCACCTTGGCCTCAGAACATTCCATGTTATATAGCGCCTTTAACGAGAGACTCTCCTTTCCACCCACCCCACAAAGAGTCTTCTCTGCCAGCACTGTCTGAAATGCTTTTCCACCCGCCAGCCCCGCTTCCTGCTTGGCTGTGCCCCACTCGCTGCCAACCTCTGTCCTCCAAGTGGTAACGAGGTGGCATGAGAATAATCAGCATGAGCAGACACCACAAGCCATCTAGTAAACCCTGAGCGATGCCGACAAGAGCGGAGACTGACACAGAACACGCCTGCCGTCGACGGAAAGAACATGAAGTCATTTCTTCCACCTAATTGCAGTCTGACAGGCAGTGCCGGGGGGCCGGGGAAGTGGGGGGTCTCGGCTACTGAGTGTTCCCATCCAACGAGACGTCAGGAGGTGATGGGCCTGCAGGCGCAGGCAATTTTCACAGATGAGTCTTGTTGTTATGGGATGCTGCCCCACCCAACCACCCTGGGGTCCCAAGTATCACTTTTTCCTTTTCTTTTTTTTTGGGGGGGGAATGCAAAGTGCTGATGCCATGTGAGCTGACCCTCCTGCTGGGCGCCTCCCGGGGGCCTCCCTGCTTCATTCCTCACCATTCTGCACTAAATCTGCGACTGGCTTAGACTTTACTGGCAGTTGTGTCCCATCCTTTAGGGGACCGGAAGCAGAGGTTTGGACAGCAGTTACTTTATATAGCGCCTTTCACAGTAAATTTGGACTTTGACTTTTGTAAAGCACCTTGCATGATCGTAAAGTTTTGGCTTTAACTGTTTTCTCTCACTCAGTACACTCTGACTGATGGTCACTGAGAAGACACATCCACAAAGGGTTATGGCGAGGTAGTCAAGTAAAAATGATATAGTGCCTTTCATAGCAACATTAATGGTCATGTAATAATTATATAATGACTTTCATACCACTTATTATTAGTCAAGTAATAATTATATATTGCCTTTCATAGCATACATTATGAGTCAAGTAATAATTATATAGTGCCTTTCATAGCACACATTATTGGTCATGTAATAATTATATAGTGCCTTTCATTACAACATTAATGGTCATGTAATAATTATATAATGCCTTTCATACCACTTATTATTAGTCAAGTAATAATTATATAGTGCCTTTCATACCACTTATTATTGGTCAAGCAATAGTGCCTTTCATAACACTTATTATTAGTCAAGTAATAATTATATAGTGCCTTTCATAGCACACATTATGAGTCAAGTAATAATTATATAGTGCCTTTCATAGCATACATTATGAGTCAAGTAATAATTATATAGTGCCTTTCATACCACTTATTATTGGTCAAGCAATAGTGCCTTTCATAATACACATTATTGGTCAAGTAATAATTATATAGTGCCTTTCATAGCACACTTATTAGTCAAGTAATAATTATATAGTGCCTTTCATTACAACATTAATGGTCATGTAATAATTATATAGTGCCTTTCATAACACACATTATTACTAAGCTCTTGCTTTAAAGCCATTCACTCACACACTCTCCTAAGGGTCACACACATATATAGTGCCTTTCACAGTACGTCTTACATTGTTGTTACTCTTATGTGGCACCTTGGACTGTCACAAAGTTTTGGCATGAAATGTTTTCTTCTTGCTCGATGCCTTCAGTGATGAGTATGGAGGGGTCACCCCAGCTAAAGGGAGAGGTCACCTGATGTGTATATAGTGCCTTTCACAGCACATATGAAGTACTTCAAAGCTGCTCACTCACTGGAGTCCCAGTCACACAGGCATACAGCGCCTTTCGTGATCACATCGCCTTTCCCTCAAACTAACAGACCATACCTGAGGCTTTCTAGCACCTTCCCAATCCACCATCCAGTCCTCATTCACATGGCTACCCATGTGATGGGCACTCACCAAAGCAGCTGGCTTTCTAGAAATGGAAATGTCATGGTGCTCACTGCGGGAGGCAGAAGCCCAAACTCCGCTGCTGGAGACACACGACGTGCCGATGCCCGTACCCAATTAAATCTGTCTTGGAAAAACACCAAAGGCAATTTACATCTGGCAGCCAGAGTCCCTCATTCACTGCAGCGTGACTGGCATGTGTCTGTTTTATCGAGCCTGGGATGGGTCCTGGGAGGATGGCATTTGGGCCAAAGTTCTGATTGACCCGATGGCAAAAGTAATAATTTTCATGTGTTGTGGACGAGGGTACCTGACCTCAGGCGGTCATCCATATGGCTTAATGTTCAAATTTGAAATGTGAGGCCCACCGGGCACAGTACTGACATTTATCAGCCAATCAGGGCATACTCAATGCCCAAACCATTTAGGGCATGACTAGGGATGGTGGGGGTAATCGCTGGCGTAATTAAAACTGAAGGGGGGGGGCTTCCATGAAAACGGAAGGTCCTCAGTGTTTGAAGCCAAAGCATCAGCATAGGTGCCAAACGTCACCAAAGTCTACTCAGGGCAGAATACACGGGTATAATAATAAAAAAAGAGAGCTTAGCATTCAGGAATTCTGATTATATAAACTGAGGGCATCACAGGGTATCTTTATTTTGGCCGTCACTTTCTGTTTTAGATGATGCCCTTTGGCTTTCGAAATGTTAGCCAATGAGGGCAGCGGATGGCATTTTTAAGTGGCCGCGCTCATGTATATTAAGGGTAGACTGGAAAAGGTGTGCACCACCAAAAGGGGGCTACCAACTGGGGGAGCTCATAGGGTGTAAAACCACCCCACCCCGACATATCCGTGTCGTCCATCACATTTAGTAGCTCCCAGTCACCCCACCTCACTTGTCGTCATCAACCTGGTGCCCGCAAATCCCCTGGCACGATGTTCTCAGCAGCCATGTCAATATTATTCTTGGCTTCCTCCACAGCAGCTTCCCTCCCTGAGGCACAGCAGGAGCCAAAGTCAACTGTGGCCACACCGGTCCACCCGTATGGTGCAGGCCTTCAGCTTGGGCTCTGAGACAGGAATGTTCCTGCAGTTAATAGCTGAGGCGTTCCCAGTGGCCTCCACTATGAGTACAATAAGAAAGCAGACCCCTAGGGCCCACATGAAGAAGGTGTAGGTGTCACTTTCAGCTTTTCTGTCCTTGTCTGGGGTGATTCATTCTTCTTTATTTATTCGTAATGTCTGTCATGCCAGGGCACTTCGATCCTTGTGCTATACTGGGTGGTCATATAGCGCCTCGGAAATGAAAGGCGTGCATGTCTTGGACTCACACTGAGACACAATCTGTCACGATTGAGCAACACTGATATTGTCACATGAGCACAAGAATCTGTGCCACACTCTGCGCCACCACTCCCCACGGTCACCACCTGCAGCATATCCAGTCCCAGACCCACCAGTAAAACACCCCCAACATGTTCAACCTCCTTCCTAGACTTAATGATGCGCTGTTATAAACAAACCTCTGGGACCCTCCCAACCCACCAGCTCTTGAACTTCCATATCAGACCTTTAAGAGGTACAGACAGTAATACACCCGGGTCACCACCAGGGGGCAGTGAAATAGAATTATTAGTAACCATAGTCCAGTGCTTTATATGGGGACCCTGAAGCCACAACCAGCGGCCACCTCCATGACCCCTTCTGAGTTCTGTGCCCATTACACATAGTACCCCTCGGGATGCTGTACCCATTAACCCCCCAGTTCCTGCTTCGCAGTACTGCACTTGTTACCCTCAATAAACCCCCTAGGATCTTGTGCCCCTTACCCTTAAGAACCCACCTGGGTTTTGTGCCCATTACCCCTCAGTACCCCCTGGAATCGTTTTCCTCTTACCCTCATGGAACCCCTTCCTAGGTCCTTTGCCCATTATCTCTAAGTAAGCCCCTTCTGGGTACTGTGCCCACTATCTCTAAGTAGCCCATTCTGGGTACTGTGCCCATTATTTCTCAGCATCCCCTCCTGGATTCTACTCTTATTATGCTTTCTACCCATTATGGGTACAGTGCCCATTTTTCCCTCAGTACTCCCTTCTGGGTACTGTGCCAATTACTCTTCAGTACCCACCTTTTGAGTCCCACTACTACACAATACCCCCTCCCACTTCCTATAGCCATTACCCTTTAGTGCTCCCCTTTGGTTCTTGCAGTATGGCATGATGAGTGTCCTCAAAGCGAGTTTGTGTCTTTTACTGATTAATTAATTTAATTTCTTTTATTATTTTATCAAACTGATCAGAGATTTCCACTACTGCCAGTCAAGACAGACCAGGTGTTTGAATTCAGGATTAACCTGGCACCTGGCAGAGGTGGTGTAGGACAGTCAGACAGACTGACCGACATTCTCATGTCTCGTCCTGCCATTTCACCCACAGGTCCCTGGAAGGATTGTCTACAAGCGCTCGAGGACGGCCATGACACCAGTGGCATATACCTGGTGAAGCCCGAGAATGCCAACAGGCTGATGCAGGTGTGGTGCGACCAGCGGCACGACCCCGGAGGCTGGACAGTCATCCAGAGGCGACAGGATGGCTCTGTTAACTTCTTCCGGAACTGGGAGACATATAAGGTAAGAGGTTCACTGCCAACCTTAATGGTACTAGAGGAGGAGGAGGAGGAGGAAAACAGAGAAGAGCCAACGCGACAGTCAGTGAGGAAGAGGGTAGTGGAGGATATAAGATCAAGGGTACATTCTACACTCTGCCAACCTCTAGTTTCATGTTTCAAGGATGCCAGCACATGGGCACACTACACTGTGTGGAGGTGTCCAGGAGGGTAAACCACTCCCCCTGTGCCATACACTGCTCAGTGTGTCACCTGCGCCACTCCACCACACTGCCAAGTGACACTGCTGCTCTGATTATGCGTCGGCTTTGCCATCATTAGCCATAAGGCCCACTCAACTATTTGAACCCACTGGGTATTTTCATATAATGCTTTTAGCTGCAGCCCACAGCCCAAACTCTTTTACTGGCATGCTGCCTGGCACCAGTCTGCAGTGGAGCATTGCACTGAGCAGGTCCAGTTGCCCACAGTCTGCACATTACACCAGACAAGTTGATCCTGACCACTCTATTGCCCTTTCTCTCTGATATCTGCAGCAAGGCTTTGGGAACATCGACGGAGAGTACTGGCTCGGCCTGGAGAACATTTACTGGCTCACCAGCCAGGGCAACTATAAGCTGCTGGTCACCATGGAGGACTGGCTGGGCCGCAAGGTATTTGCCGAGTATGCCAGCTTCAGACTCGACCCAGAACCGGAGTTCTACAAACTCCGGCTCGGCCGCTACCATGGTAACGCTGGGGACTCCCTGACGTGGCACAATGGGAAGCAGTTCACTACTCTGGACAGAGATCACGATGTGTACAACGGTAAGAGCCACTAACCACCAATGATACGGCAAGGGGGTCCGAGATACCAGAGTGAGGGTGATGAGGGTCATCAGTCCAGAATGAGGGAAAATTAAGGGCACCAGTGCTTAATGGGTAAGGGTGAAGGGTGCTATGAGAAAAGTCCCCAGTGTTTAATGGGTGGGGATGGTGATGGCAATGGACCCTGAAGCTAAGAATTGTGTTGGGGTGACCTGGGTGTATTACTGTCAGTGGCTGATGATCGAAGTAACAAATGGGTGATGATGATGATGATGATGATGATGATGATGATGATGATGATGATGATGATGATGATAATGATGAAGGTCACTAATCATTAGCAGATGAAGTTAAAAAACCAAAGTCATGAGTTAGGTGATCATGAAAGCCTTTAGTTGGTTTTACTTACTTACTGGGTTATGATGAAGGCTTAAAATCATTGGCGGTGATGAAGATGAAAATCCCTGGTCACTAAAGGATGAGAATGAAGGCCACTCATCATTAGTGAATGATCAAGAAGATCATTAGATGGAGGAGTGTGAGAGTGAAGGCCACCATCCTCTGTGAGTGAGGACAGTCCATGTGGTTCATACTACTGTAGGCTATGAGGCTCACCACTTGGAGCAGACAGTGACAAAAGTCACTAGTCCCTCGTGAATGACAATGAAAATAATTAGTCCCTAGCTAGCTCTTAGTGGATGGTGAGGTAGGTAGGTGATGATGAAGGAGACCACTATGTGGTGGTTAATGATGAAGGTTACCAGGGAGTAATATACGAGGATAAGGAACATTTTGGGAGATGGAACATTATGGGCATTAGTCTTAATCAAGTGAAGTCAAAAGAACAGAATGATCAGCTGGTCCTCGTAGATGGCTATGAAGCACATGATGAACATGTGGTGGATGTTGAAGCTTACCACTGAACCCTGGCTGGTACTCAGTGGGTGATGATGAAGGTGGCCAGTTGTTACAATGATGTAGGAATCCACTAACTAGTGGTTGATGTTCACAGTCAATGGTCACTAGTGGCTCAGAGTGATGTCTACTATTCCTTAATGTCGCTCATGAGTGAGGATGAAGGCCACAGTCCTCCTTGGGTGGTAAGAATGGCTAACTAGGTGTCCATACTAGGTGATGATGATGAAGGTTACCACTACTTGGTGGTTAATGATGAAGGTTACCAGGGAGTAATATACGAGGATAAGGAACATTTTGGGAGATGGAACATTATGGGCATTAGTCTTAATCACGTGAAGTCAAAAGAACAGAATGATCAGCTGGTCCTAGTAGATGGCTATGAAGCACATGATGAACATGTGGTGGATGTTGAAGCTTACCACTCAACCTTGGCTGGTACTCAGTGGGCGATGATGAAGGTGGCCAGTTGCTACAATGATGTAGGAATCCACTAACTAGTGGTTGATGTTCACAGTCAATGGTCACTAGTGGCTTAGAGTGATGTCTGCTATTCCTTAATGTCGCTCATGAGTGAAGATGAAGGCCACAGTCGTTCTTGGGTGGTAAGAATAGCTAACTAGGTGTCCATACTAGGTGATGATGATGAAGGTTACCACTCAGCACTGGGTGATGATGAATGTAATGAGACCTCACTGGCCGATGATGAAGCCCATTCATCATAATCTTAGGTTGCTAGTAGACTGAAGATGACACCACTAATGGGTGGTTGATACTCACCATCACTGGTCACTGATGGGTGAGAATGAAGGCCAGCAGTGATTCTGATGGTCACCGCTTACCAAAAGCGTGTGCTGTGTGCTTTTCAGCTGACATGCCCAAATGCCCCGGAGGCAAATTACCAGTCCAATATCTCTGCTGCCCGCATTGCCCCCGCAGACCATCCTTTTTGTCCCTGGCTGAATACTCCATGACCCCGATGTTTGTATTTACTATTGCAGGTAACTGCGCCCACTACCAGAAGGGAGGCTGGTGGTACAATGCCTGTGCCCACTCCAACCTCAACGGCGTGTGGTATCGAGGTGGGCACTACCGGAGCCGCTACCAGGACGGAGTGTACTGGGCCGAATTCAGAGGGGGTTCTTACTCACTGAAGAAGGTGGTGATGATGATCAGGCCCAATCCCAACACGTTCCACTAGGAGCCAGAGCCACAGGCCGCCTCACGACGACGTACGTCTGTCTGAAAAAGTGCAATTTGTGTATTTATGTGTATTGTGCTTCACAAGTCGTGCGATCGCTTACACCTGGCAGCCAGTGGAGGGCGAGAGTGAGCAGGCGAGCGCTGGACAGCGGGAGACAGAGGGTGAGAGAGTGAATGGGACCGAGAGTGAGAGTGTGAGTGTGAGGGAGAGAGTGCATCAGAGTGAGCACAAGCGTGTGTGCGTCAGAGCGAGTGTGCGACACACACTCATTTCTTTTGTATTTTTGTACATGAAGCCGATGTTCAGGGTGACTCTTCTTGCGGCTCTTTCCCAGTACTGCACCCTGCAGCTCCCTGCTGGGATGTGATTTAATTTATAGACTTCTCCTTTTGTTTATAAATAAATTGTGTAAAAAAAATAAAATAAAATAAAAAAGGAAAAAAAAAAAATTTGGATTTCCTATCAACATGTAAACAGAGTGCCAGGGTGTGATCACCCTGAAGGTGGCACAGCAGGTAAGTGCCGTTTGGCATGCAGCTTTGGACTTCACCCCATTCTTATAGTGCCTTTCACAGGTCATTCGCATGGAAGGTGCATGCTGTCTGCAAGCCTAGACATTAACTCACCCTTAGTAGGACCGAGTGGGTGACCGCCAGCCGCTTTTTGTCATAGTCAGAGGTGACATATCGTGGCTGTGCTGATTGCAATCACGCATATCACTGGCAATCCTTGGGCCATTTAATGACTTAATGATCTATGCTGAACATTTATATAGTGCCTTGAGAGTCAGCACTGTGCTGAACCAAATTAAAATCATGTCAGTGACAAAGGATTAGGGTGGCATGATGGCACTGCTGCTTCTCAGATCCAGCATCCTAACCTCACAAGTGGAGTTTGCATGTTCTCCCTGAACCTCAGCCCACTCTCAAAGACATGTGTGACTGACTAGCTGGCTGGTATTACAGTTTGAATAAGTGGGCCCTACTGTGAACCACCATGCCAGGGCAGGCTCCCCATAACCTTGAGTTGGGTGAGGCAGGTTTTAGAAGATCAGTATACAGTGCATCCGGAAAGTATTCACAGGGCGTCACTTGTTCCACATTTTGTTATGTTACAGCCTTATTCCAAAATGGATTCAATTCATTTTTTTCCTCAGAATTCTACACACAACACCCCATAATGACAACGTGAAAAAAGTTTACTTGAGATTTTTGCAAATTTATTAAAAATAAACAAACTGAGAAATCCCATGTCCATAAGTATTCACAGCCTTTGCTCAATACTTTGTCGATGCCCCTTTGGCAGCAATTCCAGCCTCAAGTCTTGTTGAATATGATGCCACAAGCTTGGCACACCTATCCTTGGCCAGTTTCGCCCATTCCTCTTTGCAGCACCTCTCAAGCTCCATCAGGTTGGATGGGAAGCGTCGGTGCACAGCCATTTTAAGATCTCTCCAGAGATGTTCAATCAGATTCAAGTCTGGGCTCTGGCTGGGCCACTCAAGGACATTCACAGAGTTGTCCTGAAGCCACTCCTTTGGTATCTTGGCTGTGTGCTTAGGGTCGTTGTCCTGCTGAAAGATGAACCGTCGCCCCAGTCTGAGGTCAAGAGCGCTCTGGAGCAGGTTTTCATCCAGAATGTCTCTGTACATTGCTGTAGTCATCTTTCCCTTTATCCTGACTAGTCTCCCAATCCCCACAGCATGATGCTGCCACCACCATGCTTCACTGTAGGGATGGTATTGGCCTGGTGATGAGCGGTGCCTGGTTTCCTCCAAACGTGACGCCTGGCATTCACACCAAAGAGTTCAATCTTTGTCTCATCAGACCAGAGAAGTTTCTTTCTCATGTTCTGAGAGTCCTTCAGGTGCCTTTTGGCAAACTCCAGGCGGGCTGCCATGTGCCTTTTACTGAGGAGTGGCTTCCGTCTGGCCACTCTACCATACAGGCCTGATTGGTGGATTGCTGCAGAGATGGTTGTCCTTCTGGAAGGTTCTCCTCTCTCCACAGAGGACCTCTGGAGCTCTGACAGAGTGACCATCGGGTTCTTGGTCACCTCCTTGACTAAGGTCCTTCTCTCCCGATCGCTCAGTTTAGATGGCCGGCCAGCTCCAGGAAGAGTCCTGGTGGTTTTGAACTTCTTCCACTTATGGATGATGGAGGCCACTGTGCTCACTGGGACCTTCAAAGCAGCAGAAATATTTCTGTAACCTTCCCCAGATTTGTGCCTGGAGACAATCCTGTCTCGGACGTCTACAGACAATTCCTTTGACTTCATGCTTGGTTTGTGCTCTGACATGAACTGTCAACTGTGGGACCTTCTATAGACAGGTGTGTGCCTTTCCAAATCATGTCCAGTCAACTGAATTTACCACAGGTGGACTCCAATGAAGCTGCAGAAACATCTCAAGGATGATCAGGGGAAACAGGATGGACCTGAGCTCAATTTGGAGCTTAATGGCAAAGGCTGTGAATACTTATGGACATGGGACTTCTCAGTTTTTTTATTTTTAATAAATTTGCAAAAACCTCAAGTAAACTTTTTTCACATTGTCATTATGGGGTGTTGTGTGTTGAATTCTGAGGAAAAAAATGAATTTAATCCATTTTGGAATAAGGCTGTGACATAACAAAATGTGGAAAAAGTGATGAAGCGCTGTGAATACTTTCCGGATGCACTGTATGACAAAGGGTTGTATTACAATGCACTACATATTATGACTTCCAGTCACTTCTCTTTATATCATGAAGAACCCTTTAAGCACTTTAGCGCCCCCTGTCTGTGAATTTCTCTCTTATGCTTAACTCAGCATCTTTAAGCCCAAAACTTCCACTTATTTCAGGAGAAAGGTTATAAAGTGCATAGTACACAGCTCTACTTCAAATGCTGAATTTAAAAGGCACTATATACACCTGAAATGGATTCATGGTTTTCCTACACAAGATGACCAACAAAAGGCACAGATCCTGCTAATCACTGAGATGATCCATCCATCCATCCATTTTCCAACCCGCTGAATCAGAATACAGGGTCACGGGGTCTGCTGGAGCCAATCCCAGCCAACACAGGGCGCAAGGCAGGAACCAATCCTGGGCAGGGTGCTCACTGAGATGATCCTCAACCCAATCCCGGCTACAGATGTACAGTTCACATGATGGCCACCTGCGGCGACTGCTCAGCCTCCTGGTGAAGTTTCAATTCAGGTTAAGATCACAAAGCGCACCCCCACCCGGCAAAACTTCCTGTGCATCAGGTAATGTCAATCACTTAGAGCCCACCCCGCTACAAAATGTGCTCACAGGACACTCCCTCTTACTCTTAAAGTAGCTCACATGATGGCCACTTGAGGGAGCCACTGAGCCTCCTGTTGAGATATCAGGACAGATTAGGATCATAAAGTGCACCCCCCCACCTGACACAAGTCCTACACTTCAGTTAATGTCAATTGCTAATCACACCCCCAAAACCCCCAGCTACAAAATGCTCCACTGGACCCTCCCTACCCTAATGAGGTCACAAACTGCACCTCCACCCAGCAAATGTCCTGTACCTTAATGTGCACCCCCAAAGCCCCCAGCCACATATTATATTTATATGACCCGCCCTGCTCATTCTAAGGTAGTGCATATGATGGCCTCAGGAGGGAGCTACTGAGCCTTCTTTTAAGGCAACGGTTCTGAAATTGTGGAGTGCGCCCCCCTGAAGTAACAAAAAAAGGGGTCGCGAATGTTGCCATATGGGGCGTAATTTTGCTATTCGTAGGAAAATTTTAAACCTGTAGCGGCGTATCGGCAGCAAAAAATATAGGAATAAATTTTAACTAGGGTTTCAAAAAAATGTTAGGGGGGCGCGATTAAAACTGTTATAAAAACTCGGGTCGCAAATACTTAAAGGATGAGAAACCCTGTCTTAAGGTTTAAGCGCAGCTTAGGAACACAAAAAGCACCCCCAACTTGACCAAGTCCCATACATCAGGTAGAGTCACCTCACTCCCCAAAAACTACAAAATGAGTTCACAGGACACTGCCTGTTCATCATGAAGTATTCCTCGGGTACAGCCCTTCACAAAATACAGTACTGGAGGATTGTCACTGGAAGGAGCTGCTGGACCATCCCCATCCCACATGGGTGAGGTTCTGCTCAGCCCCCACATCTCAAGTACCATTTGGTCCAACCCCATTTCCTACAACAGCACCCCTTGGCGACGCTCTCTCACCTAGGTAAGGGATGCAAGGAACCATCCTCAACGTCCTCATGTACTCCCGCATGCGGCTATAGTTGTCTTCCTTGGACATCAGGAAGTCCAGCTTCTCAAAGGTGGTCTTGTCCCTGCGACTAATGAGCTGTAAAACAGAAGAAAAGAGCTCATTCAGCGGAACATCATACAGACGGTCTGAAGACAGAGGGCGCTGATGCTTTGTTCACAGAAAAACAAGAGAGAAGCCCCCTGGTCACACAGTAGAGCATAAAAGCAAAAGGAAAGCGCTACTTGGTGCATTTGGTCAGACAGTGGGCACCCAGTCCTCACACGCAGTGGAGACAAATGCTATAAAATAGGGGACAAAAGGTGCCATTGACAGTGCCATTTTATCAGACCTCATAGACCCCTCAAGTGCAGCTCAGTCAGGTTTTTGCCATTTGAAGGCTAGGACCCCAGATTGTAAGAAAAAGCAACTTTATCTGGGGCCTGCCTGGAAGACCACCTCCATTTGATCATTTAGGCTCATCTCTAGAAGTCTCTGTAGGGAATGGGGGGGTCCTCATCTCTTTACATCCCATTACCAGACATGATTTGACTAATCTCTTTAGAAGCCCTCAAGCCAGACTCTGTCACATTCTAGAGGTTCACTCCATTTTGATTCAAGGACCTCTGTTGGGTTTTTTGACTTTGGTATCTAGGAGTCCACCCTCACCTTTGGCCAACATTAGTGGGCTGTCAATTTGGGGACCTACCTTTCTGCTAGCTTATAAGTTGGGCAATAGGTGTCTTTGGAGTCCATCTCTTTTTGAACCTCTGGGCTCATCATTCAAGACCTCATTCTTTAAAGTACCAGAGGTCCACCTCGTTAAGAGTTATTAAGAAGTTATATGAAATCCCAGAAGCCCATTCCTTTTTGGAGGCAGGGGTGTAGTCCCGGCACGTCTCCGGTGTTAGTCATCAGAGACCCTTCTCTTTAAGAGCCTGATGGGTGCCATCCCTTTAGGAGTCCATGGCCTCATTCTTTTAGATGCCAGGGGCCCATTTCTCTTTAGGAGAGGTCCAGAGCATTTGGATTCTGGGACCGCCACTCATTTAACAAGGTCCATTGAGGGGTTTGTTCCTCAATTTTTTTTGATTGCCCAGTTCTGTTTGAACATTAGGGCTCATGCCTCAATCCGTTAAAGTATTAGAGATCCATTTCTATAGGGGTCATGAAGCCCACTCCATTAACTTGGCACAATTGTCCCAAGGTGCCTGGGAGGGCAAGCCTGTTTGGGCTAATTAGGAGTCATCAAGTCCAACTTTCTGTTGTCCCACAGGATGCCCATTGTATTTTGAAAGCCTGATTCAGTCCTGCCAGGTCTCAGACGTCTGTGCCACTTGGAGCCCACTGCCACATTTCATAAGCTACCAGAGGCACTTCTGTTTAGAGGTCTGACAGTGCTATCCCTTTAGAAGTTGGTGGCCCTATCTTCTCAGGTGTCACAGGCCCATATCTTTAGGACTCATCAAGTCCCCACTCTGTTATGTCTCACAGACCTATAACAGTAAGACAGGTATGTTCCTCAGATTCTTTGAGGCCATTTTTGTCTGAATATTCGGGCTAACAGATTGAGGGGTCTGAACACTAATATACTAAGGTATTAGAGACCCTTTTCTCTAGGGGTCATTAATCTCCGCTCTGCCAGATTCCAGTGGTTTGCTCCATTTTGATTCTAGGACCTCTGTTAGGTTTGTTCTTATATGTCCAGCAGTCCACCCTCCTCTTAGACCAACATTAGAGGACCGTCAGTTTGGCTCTAGGAGTCCATTTGCTTTTGTACCTTCTTTAAGGTATCAGAGGCTGGTCTCGCTAGGGGTCACTGTACATCCCAGAGGCCCGTTCCTTTTTTGGAGGCAGGGGTGTAGTCCCAGTACGTCTCCAACGTTAGAAGTCAGAGACCCTTCTCTTTCAGAGCCTGACAGTGCCATCCCTTTAGGAGTCCATGGCCTCATTCTTTTAGATGTCAGGGGCCCATTTCTCTTTAGGAGAGGTCCAGTGCATTTTGATTCTGGGACTGCCACCCATTTAACAAGGTCCACTGAGGGGTTTGTTCCTCATTTTTTTGAGTGGCCAGTTCTGTTTGAACATTCGGGCTCATTCCTCAAGGGTGTCTGGGCGCTAATTCATTAAAGTATTAGAGGTCCATTTCTATAGGGGTCATGAAGCCCACTCCATTAACTTGGCACAACTGTCCCAAGGTGCCTGGGAGGGCAAGCCTGTTTGGGCTAATCTCTTGAGGTGTCTGACGCTCACCTCATTAGGAGTCATCAAGTCCAACTTTCTCATGTTCCAGAGGAGGCCCATTGCATTTTGAAAGCCTGATTCAGTCCTGCCAGGTCTCAGACGTCTGTGCCTCTTGGAGCCCACCTCTGTTTAGAAGTCTGACAGTGCTATCCCTTCAGGAGTTGGCGACCCTATCCTCTCATCAAGTCCCCACTCTGTCATGTCTCACAGACCTCAGTTTCTAGGAGGCCATTTTTGTCGAAACATAAGGGCTAACAGATTGAGGGGTCTGATCACTAATACACTAAGGTATTAGAGACTCTTTTCTCTAGGGGTCATTAATCTCCGCTCTGCCAAATTCCAGTGGTTCACTCCATTTTGATTCTAGGACCTCTCTTAGGTTTGTTCTCATATGTCCAGCAGTCCACCCTCCTCTTAGACCAACATTAGAGGACCGTCAGTTTATCTCTAGGGGTCCATTTGTTTTTGTACCTTCTTTAAGGTATCAGAGGCTGGTCTCGCTAGGGGTCACTGTACATCCCAGAGGCCCATTCGTTTTGGAGACCGGTATCTAGACTTGGAAGGACTCTGAAGTAAGCTGTCAGAGACCTTTCTCACAGGCCCAATCCACTCTGAGTCAGGGACCTCTACCTATTGCTCCTCAGTTTCGGACCTCCACATGTAAAACAAGGTCCATTGATGGCTTTCTTTGTCAGGTTTTCGGAAGCCCAGCTCTATATGAACATTTGGTGTCCCTCCCTAAGGGGTCTGGAGACTAATTAAATAAGGTTATTTGAGGCCCGTCTCTTTAGGGAGTGGTAAGTACCCACTCCGTCATGCTTCCAAAGCCTGCTCCATTGACTTGACACATTTGTCCTGAGGTGTCAAAAAGTCCAGTCCTATTTGAACGTTTGGTCTCCCTCCTTGAGGGATCTGGGGCCCTAATTTGCCAAGGCATTAGAGACCAACCTCCTTAGGAGAATGCAAGTGCCACCTTATTATTTTGCATCTGACATCTTATTCCCATCTCAGGCCAGTCTGGAGTCTGGGACCCCCTACGTATACAACGTGATGGACCTGTCCCCCAAGAGGCTGGGAGCCCGCTGCTATTCTGGGCCATGCACTTGGAATCGACTTTGTGCTAAGTGAATCAAGAATTTACGTTAGGAAACGCTCACTCTCACAAATTTGCCTAAATGTAATAAGATCTTGGTGAACGCACAAAGTGTGCTGGTAGCTCTACAGTCCAACAATGTGCTGGCCACTAGGAGGCGGTAAGTAAGTCACACCCAATGAGTCACTATGTGTCCTGAAGGGGGGCACATAGCACAGAAGGCTCCCATTGTTGTTCCCACTGATGCACTGACATGTGTAGATCACTCGGTAAAGAAGAGAAGGAATGCCATTGGTCAGGCGCGGCCACATTTCTGGGGTCTTTGAGAGCTCTGTGATTATTCAAATTGGATGCAGCGCCAGAATATCTGCTTGTGAGCACAATGGTTGAGCTCTGGTGCGGGCGACCACGCAAACCGCTAAATTAGGAGCAAATGTGCTGCGAGCAGCAACCTTCACAAGTGGGAGGGAGTCTTTTATCTTTCACTCTGGAAGATGGGGGATGTCAGTAGCAGCACAAAAATATGTCCCCGAAGGGGAGTCCAGGCACCTCCCTCCTTCCAAGTCACCTTGGGACTCAGCAGTCAGACAGAGGTGACTTGGGTAAGAGTGACTGAAATGGAGCACTGAAGATCACACTGGGAGAACTGGGAAGTGTGGTCACTTACTCAACACTAATGTTGAATCAGTACTAAGATTCGGACCTTGGTGCTGATGCCAGCTTTCCCACCTCAGTACTGGTACCAAAACAATGCCAAGGCAAACAACAGACAAGACCTGACAGAATGACAAAATGATTTCCTGCTCCTGAGCCTTCTCGGCAGACCTAAATAGCCAGGGGGCGGGCTCAGAAGTGGTGATGTCCTGCCTCTTGGGGCTCCACCCACAAAGAACAAGAAACGCAAGTAAACTTAACGAGGCAGGCCATCATTAACCAATAATATTGGAAGGTGGGGCAGGGCGAAGTGAGGACACATTGTGGGGGTGTTATTAGGCATAAGCTAACACTCCAGGGAAAAACTGGGGAACTTGGAAACAGTGTGGTAACTCTGGGACACTTCTGGAGACTGGGAGGTGAATAAGGGGAATGGTGGGGAGGAGTCATGGACTGAATTGGACAGCACAGTGACACGAGTATAGCTTAAGAATGAGTGACCAAACTGAGGAGATGTGCAGTCACTGGTCAGGCTATAAGGTGTGGTCACTCAGTCACCACAGGTGTTACTGGCCATACATGGAGGTGATTTAGTGACACAGTGGGTCGATGTCACTAATAACATGGAGAGCACAACGCCATTGATATGCATTAGGGGTGAGTGATCAGACTTGGAGAATGTAGGACCAATGCTCAGGCTATATGGTGTGTGATTACTCAGAGTCTTCATGGAGGATACTGATAAGACAGTGAGGCGGGGTCTTTGACTGAATTGGACAGCACAGTGACAAGGGGATATATTAGGGGCGAGTGACCAAACTGGCAGTGTCACTGGTCAGGCTGGAAGGTCTGGTCACTATGGGTGAAGCTGGCAATACATGGAGATGAATTAGGGACAATTAGCAGGGAGGGCTTAATGACTGAACATGACAGCACAGTGACAAGGGTGAGTGACCAAACTGGTACTGTCACTGGTCAGGTTGGACGGTGTAGTCACTATGGGTGAAGCTGGCAATACATGGAGATGAATTAGGGACAATTAGCAGGGAAGGCTTAATGACTGAACATGACAGCACAGTGACAAGGGTGTGTGACCAAACTGGTAGTGTCACTGGTCAGGCTGGAAGGTCTGGTCACTATGGGTGAAGCTGGCAATACATGGAGATGAATTAGGGACAATTAGTAGGGAGGGCTTAATGACTGAACATGACAGCACAGTGACAAGGGTGAGTGACCAAACTGGTACTGTCACTGGTCAGGCTGGATGGTGTAGTCACTATGGGTGAAGCTGGCAATACATGGAGATGAATTAGGGACAATTAGCAGGGAGGGCTTAATGACTGAACATGACAGCACAGTGACAAGGGTGAGTGACCAAACTGGTAGTGTCACTGGTTAGGCTGGAAGGTGTGGTCACAACGGGAGATACCAGCTATACATGGAAGTGAACTGGAGCAGGAGGGTCTTTGATCGTAATGATTTAAGTATAAATTGTGACTTTGTCATTCAGTCACCATGGAAGTTGCTGGCTAGACATGGAGGTGAGCTCAGGACACAATGAGGCCAGATACTGAGGAACTGGAAGGTGTGGAAGATAGTGACCATATAGAGTGGGGAAATTGGGAAATGGTGTAGTGGAGTCATTGACCACTGTGATAGACACTAGAGGTCTATCTATGGTCACACTAGGATTCGCCCACAGAACTGGAAACTGTGGTGTCAGTGTAGTGTCTCAACTAACCAATTTGAGAGGATTTCACAAAAGGAAATGCATTTGGGGGATCACTATGGGGATGGTGGGCTCTGCAGGAAGTGTGGACAACTCATTGGAATGGAGGGAAGCTCAGGGTTAACTGGGCTGAGCTGACAGGTGAGGTCGTACTGGGAGTTTCTGGTTGGATCGAAAGATGACCAGTGACCACTTCACCCATTTCTGCCAGTGGAACACTAAATGGCCCCAGTTTGCTAAAAGGCTCTCTGTCCACCTCAGCCTCTGATCCTGAGGTTTCGCCATGGGGACAGTAATGACCAGTGACTCGGGGTGATCAGTTGACTTGGGGTCACCGAGTTTTACATCCTTTTCCAAGTGGGGAGCCTCTGATGCGCTGGCCTCCGCGTTCCTGCCGCTGTAGAAAGCCGTCTCTTCCCAGGCCGCAGATCTTACCACATCCCAACCAAAGGCATCCATCCTGTAATTACAAGCAGCAGCAGGGGGCCTGTGATGTCACTGCTGGAAAATGATGTCACCCTTAAAGCCACCGCGATGACTCGGAGGCCTTGTGGACCCCTGATTTATGCTGCCAGTTAATTACACACTCAGGTTCCAGTGAAGCCGCTGTCCAAGTTCAAGCAGTTACATAAATCGGAGTTAATTACAAGTCTGCTTGGTGCGGAGCAGGCCAGAGAGCTGGCATGGTGCCACATGGAGATGTTTTATTACCCCGCACGCACTCACATTAGCAGTGCCAGCAGCAGCAAAGTCAGTGCCAAGGGAGAGACCTGCACGTGTGAAACTGGAGGGGCACTCGGAGGCTCGGCGGTCATCTGCGTGTGCCGTCTCTCCCTGTCACATGTGTCACCGGCCTGCCACTGGATGTAGTCATTTGGACCATTTTTTTTTTTTTGCCTCTTCTCAGTAAAGTAAAGGAGAAGAGAAAAGTGAAGCGACTTACCGCCCAGGTCTTGGTGAGCCGGAAAATGGGTGCGCTCTGCAAGGCCGACACCACGGACACAAGGGAGTGAAGGTTGTTGAGCTCCTGGAGTTTCTGAAAAGGAAGACAGAGAGGAAAATCATGAAGGGGACACAGGAGCAGCCACTGTCCGCAGGTACGCACGACCCAAACTGCCTATATAGCGCCTTTCACAAGGACACCCACAGCACAACCATTTATAGAATCAGAGGGCATAGGGTCATGCAGCTGCACCCTTGAGTGTGACCACTTTGGGGGCCTCACTACTTGCATTCCTTCATCCTCCACACTCGAGCAGTCAGCTTAGCCCAGGGGGGACATGTTGAAGCCACCTGCTATTCCAGCACTCCTCAGACACCAAGTGTTCATTTTGGAGTACTTGCGTCCACCGTTCCCTGCTCCTTGTTTCTTTATATTCATTACCCGTGCTCAGTGTCCTCGGATTGCTCTGCCGGTGCCGTGTTCTCGGATTCCCGGACACACATGCTCCCTTCCTCCTTTCTCTTTGTCTCTTGTGTCCAGCTGTCAATGGTGTCCATTCCAGATACATGTCCATTGTTCTCCACCCCGCACCTCTCGCCTCTCCTCCGCCTCAGGTGTCTGTCATTCGTCTTGCTTTTTGACATTGTCCACTGTGAGTTTTCCACAACACACGTCCATTCAGCTCCTCTTCACGTCCGCCATCCTCGGCCTGTTCTCCATATTGGGGCCCGTCATGGACATATGTGGCCTTCTTGTCTTTTCTTGTCTGCTGCTCCTTCTCAGGATTCTCCAGCATTTATTCCTTTGGTCCCAGGTTCTTCTGTCCACATGTCTATTGTTCTCAGGGTTCTCTACTACACATCTCCTTTTTCTCAACTGCGCATGTCCACTCTCTCCATGTTCCCTGCTACTTGGGTGTCCTCTGTTAAATGTCCCCTGGTCTCCTTTGTGTACCCGTTGTCCTCTGAGAAGTGTGGCCATTTTTCTTTGTTACATGTGTCCATTCCTATCTGGGATGCCTTCATATTCTTGTCTTCTCCTTCCTGCTACATGTCCCTTAATCTCTGGTACACACCTCATGCTGTTATGTGTGTCCATTGTCCACTGCTACCTTGTCTACAGTCGTGGCCAAAAGTGTTGAGAATGACCCAAGTGTTGGTTTTCACAAATTTTGCTGCATCGATGTTTTTAGATCTTTTTGTCAGAAGTTTCTGTGCTATACTCAAGTAGAATTACGAGCAGTTCAGAAGTTCCAAAGGCTTTTCTTGACAATGACATGAAGTTTATGCAAAGAGTCCATATCTGCAGTGTCGGCCCTTCTTTCTTTTTCAAGACCTCTGCAGTTCACACTGGCAGTCAACTTCTGGGCCCAATCCTGACTGATGGACGCTGCCCATTCTTGCATAATCAGAATTTGGGGGGGTTTTGTTTGCCCACCCACCTCCTGAGAAGTTCTCAGTGGGATTAAAGGTCTGGGGAGTTTCCTGGCCATGGACCCCAAATTTCGATGTTTTGTTCCCCAAGCCACTTAGTTGTCACTTTTGCCTTATGGCCTGGTGCTCCATCATTGTTGGTCACCCAACTGTTCTTGGATGGTTGGGAGAAGTTGCTCTCGGTTGATGTTTGGGTCCCATTCTTTATTCATGGCTGTGTTCTGAGCCCTGCACTGCCTCAGCTGACATGAATGGTCTCAGGATGCTTTACTGTTGGCCGGACACAGGACTGATGGTAGCGCCGCTCACCTTTTCTTTTTTCGAGATGCCCCAAACAATCAGATAGGGGATTCATCAAAGAAAATGACTTGACCCCAGCAGTCCTCAGCAGTCCAATCCCAGAATCTCAGTCTGTCCCTGGTGGCTTCTTTGCTGCCCTTCTTGACGCCCACCAGGCCATCCTCAAAAAGTCTTCACCTCACTCTCACCTGCCTGCTTCCATTCCTGAGCCAGCTCTGCCCTGGTGGTGCCTGCAGCTGAATCCACTTTAGGAGATGCTCCTGGTGCTTGCTGGACTTTCTTGGGCGCCCTGACGCCTTCTTCACCTCCCTATTGTAACTCATTCAGCAGGATACAGTGACCTCCACCCTTGTCCTCGTTGACACTCTCACCTGTTAACGAGAGGATCGCTGAAGTGACGTCAGCAGGTCCTTTGGTGGCAGGGCTGACATGCAGCGTTTGTTTAAGATTAAATGGGACTTGGCATTTAATTTAAATTCATCGGATCACTCGTCAGAACATTCTGGAGTTGATGCAAACTGCCATTACAAAAACTGAGGCAGCGTGAAAATTCATATTTGTGTCGATCTCAAAACTTCTGGCCACGACTGTATTCTCCTCACAATTCTCTGTGACACAAGTCCACAGGCCTACATGCATGTCCCCCTACTCTGTGACATGTCCCTTCATCTTTTTCATGTTTCTCCTGTTCACCATTTCATGTGTCCTTTGTCCTCTCGATTACCTACTACTTCTGTGTCTTCTTCTCTGTTAAATGTTCTTAGAAAGAAAGAAAGAAAGAAAGAAAGAAAGAAAGAAAGAAAGAAAGAAAGAAAGAAAGAAAGAAAGAAAGAAAGAAAGAAAGAAAGAAAGGAGAGCTGTGTGCTTTGTTGGCTATGTTGGTTGGTGCCTTTGTACTGTGCATTGGTGGGAAACAAATTGGGAAGCGTTTCCCACTGATTAAAGCCTTTGTGTGTGCTGAACTGTTCATGCTTATATTGTCCATAACTGTACACATCCATTGTCCACTGCATGTGCAGTAGAGAATCATGTGAAGAATGGCCAAGACCACCTTCTTCAGTGTGTTTCCTGTCCTCTGATCTTTCTCATGTTTCTTTTGTCCTTCCTCCTCTTGATTTTCATCTGCACTTGAAGACTCTCCTCTACTAAAGTTGTCCACTGTCTTCCATGTCTGTTGTAACTTCTTAATATTTTTCATAATCCTGTTGTCTCCAGTCAGACGTGTCCAGATGTCCACTTCTGGCTTTCTTCATTTCTGTCAGGGTCCTCCTTTCCATCGTTGGTTTGTGTTGATGTTGTCCATTTTTTGCCCCCCATTCCCACTCTCAATGTATCCACACCTGTCCTGTTCCTCCTCCTCCTTCACTTCTTTCTCATGTTTTTGGACCAAAACAACAGTGTTACCACTTTGCTGTTCATTCCGTTTTCTCATTCAGACGAGGTGACACAAGGCAGACACTACAGAGGGAGTTGAATGTGGCGTGGGGGTCTGGCCAAGGCTGGCTGACGTGTTATTAATGAGGCCGCCGCTCTCCAGGCACTGAGCTCACTGCAGATGTTTGCCATGAGCTCATCTGGCTGCGCACTCCACTCGCTCCTTCAGCATCACCTCCAACAACACACTGGGTGAGGGGGTGGGCAGGGGTTTATTGCCACTTGCTGCCACCTTGTTTTTCCTCATCGTCACCCTCGATGACATTTCATATGTCATGATGTGACATGTGGTGGCTGAACAGCTCATCCAGGCTGGATCAATGCCTGCCATTGATGGGAGGTCTAAAAGTGACAAGAACGGGTCTACAGGAGACATGCTGGCACTATATAAAGTACCTTGTACGGTTTAAGCATTAACATTACAAACAATGGCATGATGGCAATTTTGAGCAGGGTCTGGGGTGGCAAAAGAGGGGGGCTCAGTGGTTAAGGCTAAAGCTCTTGATCTCCAGAGTCATGGGTTCAAATCCTGGCCCAGTCAGTGTACAGTATGTGAGAAGTTCTACTTTTGTGCTCCAGGTTTCCTCCCAGTTCTGGTCGACTGGCAACTTCACAATGGACTGGCATCTCCACAATAGACTGGCACCTTCTTGGATTCTGCACTTCAGTCAGGTATATGTCAAGTACACATTCACTTAAGTTTCATTTTCTGTCTTTTCCTCGTCTGTCCTTCCATGATTTGTAGTAGAGTTCAGGAATGTGGCCAGATTTATATGGAGATTAAATCAGGAATATTCAAAAATGTGCTTACTGACTGACAGTGACAGGGAGTGGCTAAAAGAGCGGGCACGAGCGCATAACTTTAAGTGGATCGAAGGTTTATAAAGGACCTTGGTAGGCACATGGCTAATGTACATTTTTTTTTTTTAAATCAAATTTTCTTGTGTGCAGCATTTCTGCCATTCAAGCGCAACCTAAATATTAGCATGGAATCAAAGGAAAGTTTTACATTTGAGGTCCCTGGAACTGCAAGGAGTCTCAAACACGCAAGTCCCAAAAAGTTCAAAAATGCCCCATAGAGGGGGAAATCCCATCAAAAAACCCCAGCAAATAACAGAGGGCCATGCAGGATCTCTATCTATCTAAAAGACTTATTAACAAAAAATGTTCTTTAATAAAAGTAGGGAATCCAGTGCAGACAAGGTCCAAATATGACATTGTACGAAGACAAGAAGAGCTCACCGACGGCCAAGAGCATTCAAATTAACCATCTGGAGCTGTGGAAAAACCTTGTTATGTTTAGGGCTAAGGGCCATTCCTGACAGTGATGGGCCGGTGGTCCCGACTCTTGGGGGACCACATACAAAACACAAAGCACATCATCAAGACTTAAGGATAAAATTAATAACATGGAACAGTCAGTCAGTCATTAACAAAAGCTACAAACATAGATAGATAGATAGATAGATAGATAGATAGATAGATAGATAGATAGATAGATAGATAGATAGATAGATAGATAGATAGATAGATAGATAGATGTGAAAGGCGCTATATAACTGATAGATAGATAGATAGATAGATAGATAGATAGATAGATAGATAGATAGATAGATAGATAGATAGATAGATAGATAGATAGAGTGAAAGGCACTATATAATAGATAGATAGATAGATAGATAGATAGATAGATAGATAGATAGATAGATAGATAGATAGATAGATAGATAGATAGATAGATAGATGTGAAAGGCGCTATATAACTGATAGATAGATAGATAGATAGATAGATAGATAGATAGATAGATAGATAGATAGATAGATAGATAGATAGATAGATAGAGTGAAAGGCACTATATAATAGATAGATAGATAGATAGATAGATAGATAGATAGATAGATAGATAGATAGATAGATAGATAGATAGATAGATAGATAGATAGATAGATAGATGTGCAAGGCACTATATAATAGATAGATAGATAGATAGATAGATAGATAGATAGATAGATAGATAGATAGATAGATAGATAGATAGATAGAGTGAAAGGCACTATATAATAGATAGATAGATAGATAGATAGATAGATAGATAGATAGATAGATAGATAGATAGATAGATAGATAGATGTGAAAGGCACTATATAATAGATAGATAGATAGATAGATAGATAGATAGATAGATAGATAGATAGATAGATAGATAGATAGATAGATAGATAGATAGATAGATAGATGTGAAAGGCACTATATAATAGATAGATAGATAGATAGATAGATAGATAGATAGATAGATAGATAGATAGATAGATAGATAGATAGATAGATAGATAGAGTGAAAGGCACTATATAATAGATAGATAGATAGATAGATAGATAGATAGATAGATAGATAGATAGATAGATGTGAAAGGCGCTATATAACTGATAGATAGATAGATAGATAGATAGATAGATAGATAGATAGATAGATAGATAGATAGATAGATAGATAGATAGAGTGAAAGGCACTATATAATAGATAGATAGATAGATAGATAGATAGATAGATAGATAGATAGATAGATAGATAGATAGATAGATAGATAGATAGATAGATGTGCAAGGCACTATATAATAGATAGATAGATAGATAGATAGATAGATAGATAGATAGATAGATAGATAGATAGATAGATAGATAGATAGATGTGAAAGGCACTATATAATAGATAGATAGATAGATAGATAGATAGATAGATAGATAGATAGATAGATAGATAGATAGATAGATAGATAGATAGAGTGAAAGGCACTATATAATAGATAGATAGATAGATAGATAGATAGATAGATAGATAGATAGATAGATAGATAGATAGATAGATAGATAGATGTGAAAGGCACTATATAATAGATAGATAGATAGATAGATAGATAGATAGATAGATAGATAGATAGATAGATAGATAGATAGATAGATAGATAGATAGATAGATAGATAGATAGATGTGAAAGGCACTATATAATAGATAGATAGATAGATAGATAGATAGATAGATAGATAGATAGATAGATAGATAGATAGATAGATAGATAGATGTGAAAGGCACTATATAATAGATAGATAGATAGATAGATAGATAGATAGATAGATAGATAGATAGATAGATAGATAGATAGATAGATAGATAGATAGATAGATGTGAAAGGCACTATATAATAGATAGATAGATAGATAGATAGATAGATAGATAGATAGATAGATAGATAGATAGATAGATAGATAGATAGATAGATAGATAGATAGATAGATAGATAGATAGATAGATAGATAGATAGAGTGAATGGCTGGAGTCTATCAGATTGATCTCCGACTCGTCTCTTCTGTCATTTGACACAAACTCCCGTGTTGAAGTATTTCCAGCTCTTTGATGACTGACACAATATGTTTGGATTTAAACTCCGTATCTCTAGTGATTTGAAATTTGTAACTTTCAGCTCATTCTTTTAGAATCCTAAAGACAGAGTGCAGAGACATATTTTTGGAATTTATTAGTTGAGAGTAATTAGGATCAGAAGGGACATTAGTCTTGGAAAGGAAACACTGATGTAATGCAAACATGAGAGTGATTTGAAGATTATTGATGATTCATGTAATCACTGTTAAATCTACACGAAGAAAGAGCTTTTTAAATAGGATGGATGTTGTACACAAAACGGAACAAAGAGGAGAAACAAGAAGATGAAGAAGAGCACCTAGACAAGATGTCTGCAATTCCCATTAAATCTGGAAAGGTACGAGACCTCTGTTGTGATATATGGCCTGCACCAGATGGAGCCCTCCCTGCAACGTGGAGATGCCCCAAATTCCAGCAGGGCATCATGGACCTTGGAGTTTTCCTTCACAGCCCTGCTGGATACCATGGGGGCCGCCAGAGGACACTGCAGGGAGGCATAAAGATTTATATTTCCAGTATAACCCGGAAGTACTTCCCAGTTACGAGGATGGAAGAAGTAAAGTACTTCTGAGTTGAAGAAAAGGAGTTTTCATCTGATCCGGAAGTGCTGAGAAATCATGTGGACTGGGGGAGCAGAAGCACTTCCGGGCCAGCGAATATTAAAGGACTGTGGGAGATCCCAGCAGAGAGCCGAGTTGGGAGGAAGGGTGACTGAGCTCCTTTTGCTTAAACTGTAAAGCCTCAGCTCTTTTAATTTTTCCTCATAACTCATCTCCTGTAGTCCTGGACTCAGCCTAGTCGCTCTTCTCTGGACCTTCTCCAGTGCTGTTATGTCCTTTTAGTAGCCTAGAGACCCAAACTGCACACAGGACTCCAGATGAGGCCTCACCAGTGCATTAAATAGCTTGAGCAGAACCTATTAGGGCAGTGCTCTCTGTGAAAGGCGCTATATACAGTACAATCTAATCATCACCATTAGCAGAAGCAGGCACTGGACCAGTAGCAGTATGCATAGCATGCCAAGGACTCAGGCCTGCCCGCCCGCCAGTGCATCATTCTGGTCACCTCCCTCTCTGCCAGGTCTTGCCAACCTCTGTCACTCATTTCCCCATCCGCTTCCGACCAACCTCTCTCATTTCCGACTATTGGCCTCATCACGTATCTTGTCTCCATTCTTTTCTTCGTTTTATTAGAAAATGTCACGACTGAGCGCCAGTGCATCAGGCCAATTTCGATCTTCAGAAGGCCAAGCGAGCTTTTACGGCAAATTTAAAGCTGCGGTCAGCACGACACGCATTTTGATTTTAAATTATTATTACTTTTTTTTTTTTTTTAAAAGAGTCATCTGGTAAGTTAAGGCTGCCATCCAAAAGCCAGAAAATGAGAATTCCATTCAGGAAGAGCAGGAATTGAAGCGCCTTCACTGAATGATCGAGAGAAACGTTGAGCTTCAATATAAAAACAGAACTCATAAATTGTGTTCCCAGAGCAAATCTCGAGGCGAAATGAAGGGAAGTGATGACAGCGGCCTCTTAGATGGCCGCCTTTTTAATGCACTACTCAGCTTTCTGCAAACACGTGCCATCTGGAAAAGGTTTCAGGGAGGTGCGTAGCTGGCCAAAGAGTTTGAAACTCTGTCCAAAATGTAAGGATGAAAGGAAGGGACACTCAGGACATGGCAAGGCCCCCTCAATGAAAAGACAGGAAATCACTTTAAGATATGAGGCACTCGCCCAGTGGGTGGGGCTACTAGTTTGAGGGCGGAGCCAGAGATGCTGACACAGATTAAACAAATCCAACCGAGAGAAGTAAAGAATGGTGTCAGAGGTGGGATTTGGAAAACATCCAGGGGTGGCACTTATACAAATAGTTAAAACTGGGAAGACCCTTTAGAAGCAGGAAGGGAGGACGGCAAGTGGAGCCCTGATGTCCTCCTAGCAGCAATTTCAAACAATTTCTACTCATAACATTTTTTTTTTGTACTTTATTTGAAGAAATTAATCAGTTCACTTGAACCAGGAGATCATCGGTGATTCCCCATTCTTACTTCATAATATGCTGTGGAATAAGTGACCATCCATTCATTATCCAACCCGCTGAATCCGAACACAGATGTCACGTGGGTTTTAAGTGACCATTAAAAACAAAATCTCCGAGTGACCAAGAGGGTCTGCACCAACTGTGACCGACTGTAGCAAACGTCACTTAAATGAAGCGGCTCCACTGATTCTGTTAATAACGTGGCGCAGTTTGAAGATCTGATCCAACCAATGAGGGACAACAAGCGGCCAGTCATGTCACCAGATAATGAAGGACAGCACCAGGGTCAGTGGAGACCACAAGTAGCTTACCTTGGCTATCTTCACAAAATGACTCAGGATCTCTGCTCGGATCTTCAATGTCTGCGCTGTTAGGATTTCCCGGACCACCCAAAAGCTGACCTGAACAGACAGAAAAGGAAAAAAAATAAAAGTGAAAATCATTCAGATGCCAGCCACAGCAGTACCACTGGAACCACAAGGTGGTGAAATCAAGTGAGACATGCCACCTGGCATCACCAGCAGAGGTACCATGCAGCCTAGTAAGGGCCAGCAAGGTGGTCAGTGCCCTCTAGTACTGGCATACAGCAGACACAGGGCCTAAACACTGTATACATTGTACCACATATACAACATATACGTATTAGCGAAAAGCAGGACAATTCTAATGTGTCACATGGTATTATGTACGGAATAAGCACCAGAGTGAGATGAATGTACGTCGGAAAACGAAGAAATAGCACCAGTCAGTCAGAAAGACCAAGACTCAAATCTTACTTTGAGTCGGAAGGCGAGCAAATAGCACCATAAATACAGAAAGCCAGTCACGCGCATTGAGTCGTTCACGTTTTACATCCATACGCCCATGACCTCCTCCTGGCCACAAAGCAGCCCCATGCCCAGTTTTGGTGGTGATCGGATGCCCGGTGCAGGTCTGTATGGCCGCACACTGGGTCATTCACGTTTTACATCCATACGGCAGTTCCCCTGAGGTCGGCTTTCTCATACTTGGGCACTTCCGCAATGTCTGGGCAATTTAATGAAACATTGGTAAAGAGGGATGCACAGAGACCAAACGTGCCACTAGATGGCGCCGCCGTTAATGTCTGTTGTTACGTGTGGCCATGTTGTCGATGATATGTATGGGGACTTTCTGCAAACGTTGTGTCGGTCAAAAGGTGTCCTGCGCTTGACCAAGGACATTATTCCCAACCAAACATACCCCATGACCTCCTCCTGGTCACAAAGCAGCCCCATGCCCAGTTTTGGTGGCGATCGGACGCCCGATGCAGGTCTGTATGGCCGCGCACTGGGTCATTCACGTTTTACATCCATACGGCAGTTCCCCTGAAGTCGGCTTTCTCATATTTGGGCACTTCCGCAATGTCTTGGCAATTTAAAGAAACATTGGTAAAGAGGGATGCACAGAGACCAAACGTGCCACTAGATGGCGCCGCCGTTAACGTCTCTTAATACGTGCGGCCATCTTGTCGATGATAAGTATGGGGACTTTCTGCAAACATTGTGTCGGTCAAAAGGTGTCCTGCGCTTGACTGAGGACATTATTCCCAACCAAACATACCCCATGACCTCCTCCTGGTCACAAAGTAACCCCATGCCCAGTTTGGTGGCAATCGGATGCCCGTTGCAGATTTGTATGGTGGACAAACAAACATACAGAGACTCTGCTTTATATAATAGATATAGATAGATTGGGGACAAATAAACTTCTGTATTGACCCTATATAACGAATATAAGATCAGACTGTACAGTACATGATAAAATATGCAGAACAACTCCTGCTCCAGGCTTCGGCCTTATCACATCTGGACTACTGCCGCTCTCCGCTGGAAAGAGTATATTAGCACGCGTCACCAAGCGATGGCACGTCTGGCGTTGAGCTAGCCACCGCGAAGGGATATCACTCCTCACTTTAGACTGCGGCACTGGCTCCTGTATTAGCGTGTATTAAGTTCAAATCCTCGATGTCTGCCTATGGAGAGGTGCCAATGGGCAGCACCTGTGTATACGGAGACACTTGTGAGGCCCTCTGCTCTTTGTCGACCACTCAGTTCTGCTGATGAACTGCCTCTGGTGATGCCACGTCTGCTGTTTGGCATCAAACCTTAATATCCAGACTCCTTTCAGGTGTACCTCCTAACTGGTGGAATGAGCTGCCCACCTCAACCTAAACTGCTGACCCCCTCAAAGTGTTTAAGAACTTCTGCTTCATGGATATCAGCTGTTAGGTTTTATAACCTAGGAATTGTAACTCGCTTGTATTTTATTTTAAGCTCCTCACTTGGTCTGTTTTGTCACCTGGTCCTGTACCACTTGTTCCCAGACAGTCTCCAAGACTGATGTTTACCCGATTATGTTGACCTCTTTTGGACAAAAGTGTCCGCTATGGAAATCAATGTAAATGTTATTCATTGTCTTACATCAGTCTCTTCATCTAACTCACCTACTCCCTGCCCAAGCTGAAGAAGATGCCAGGCCATTGCTGGCACATTCACTCGGACGGTAATCATTTAGAGTCGCCAATTAAACCCAAGACATATTCTCTTTTAGGAAGTCCCTCAAGGGTGCAAACTCCTTACAAAGTGGGCCAGGGTTTGAACCCTCATCCCGGGAGGTGTGCGGCAGAAGCACAAACCACGGTGCCACCTCCATTTATCACTATACTCTTGTGCCAGCAAAGAAGTGAACTTTACCTTCCGTCCCTGACATTTCCAGACGAGGGGCCACTGAATCGATAAGCTTAGTTGAAGGGTCCCGCTGGAGAGGCCCAGAACAAAACTTTCAGTAATTTACGACATGAGAGGGCTTCTCAAGGCCATTTCCAATGTTGCCCCTGACAGATTTATATTCTACAGAAATGGCCGCTAGCCGCATGTGGCCTCAGGCCCCCACCGCTCCGACTGTTGGACAATTTGCTCCGTGTTGACTTGCTCTTTTAAATATCGGTGGTACCGGTGACCTCAGCCTCACACTTTATTATGAAGTGCTGGGTCGCTGCTTTTAAAAATAACCCTGTGTGTGGCTCTGTTTGTTTAAGGGAGGTGCTGTTGGAACCCCCTCGCCGATTACTGAATCAACACCTGCGGGACCCGTTGGAAGATTAATGATTGTGTGCACGGCTTTCAAATACGCTTTGTGAGAGCCCCTCGCCAAGAAATGGGTTGTATCATATAAAGCTGGCATGGGGCTGTATACTGGTATATTACAGAAATAAAAGGATAATTAGCTGCAGGACCCCGGCGGGCAGGGAATCTCCCCTCTTTGGCCTTGGGTTCAATTGTTGCCGGAAAACACGTTCTCTTAATCCAGCAGTGGCTGTGAGGGTGGGCTTGCTTCTGCTGCGAGATTTTAGCTCGACCACCAATCCGCATGACTGCTAGAAGGTCCGAAACTAAAAGGGTCCTTCCTGTGGAATATAGCATAGGGCAGGGTCAGATGTCGGTGGTGTTGGTTGCTTGATTGCTACTGTTCTGTGTTTTATTTTATCCATCCATCCATTTTCCAACCTGCTGAATCCGAACACAGGGTCAAGGGGGTCTGCTGGAGCCAATCCCAGCCAACACGGGCACAAAGCAGGAACCAATCCCGGGCAGGGTGCCAACCCACCGCAGGACACACACAAACACACCCACACACCAGGGCCAATTTAGAATCGCCAATCCACCTAACCTGCATGTCTTTGGACTGTGGGAGGAAACCGGAGCGCCGGAGGAAACCCACGCAGACACGGGGAGAACATGCAAACTCCACGCAGGGAGGACCTGGGAAGCGAACCCAGGTCCCCAGGTCTCCCAACTGCAAGGCAGCAGCGCTACCCACTGCGCCACTGTGCCGCCCGTTTTATTTTATTTATTTATTTTTTAATTTTATTAATTTTATTATAATCATTCATACAAATCGATCCAATTTTTACAAAAAATAGCATTGAAAGACAATTCGACTCCCACCCCTGAGAGAGAGAGCATAGCCAACGGGGTAAAACTTAATGCTTGTAAAAATATTTTAAAATAATTTATTTACACACGTGCAGATTAGTTATATGTACTGTAATAGACGGCAGGGTTGGGACACCCATAGAATGGAAGGATGGGGGGAAGACAACCGCTTTAGGACAATACACCCCCCGAGACGTTAGATGGCAGCTTCCCTGCAGTGTAGCGGTGCCCCTGATTCCAGCAGGGCACCATGGGACATGCCGTGGTTGCCACCAGGGGACGCTTCCTCATAGTCCAAAGTCACGAGTACTTCGGGGCTGATTTAAAGAACTACATAAAGGACCGCTGAAGACCCAGCAGGCGAGCCGGAGTCGGGAGGTATGGGACAGAGCTTGCTGGGAGGTGTGATTATTATTGTGGACTAGACAAAGAGCCCGTTTCGACAACGTAAGATGAAACGGGCACGAGTGGAATAGTAAGTAATAAGTATAAGCACCACAAACCTGATATAGGTGTATTGAATGAATGCGTAATTAGGCCTGGAGCTGTAGTCGAAATCGCCTTTCAGGCCTCTAGAGCTTTAATCGAAGTCGCCTTTCTCTTTGAATTTTCGCAGCCGTAAATCCGCCGCCTGCCGCGATGTTGGTCTCGTAAGGTTTTTCGGGCAGCTGCACAGAAGGCGATTGCGCATTCGGCTTCGGATGGACGTGAGTGAATGAGGAGACTGGCAAATTATATATAAGATTGTGCTAATATTTACTTGTATTAGTGGTGGCTGTGGTGCTTAGGGTACTATTCCTGGAAGAACAATAGTTAAATATCTTCTTGGTGCTTTTAACCTGTGTCCTGTGGGTCTGGCTGTTGGGTTTAAAGGGGCAACAGTGACCTCTAGTGTCCACAATACACACTGTCACAAACACGTGCATTGACAATGGCTTAAAGGCTCTGGTGGTGCCAATTCTTCGACATTCTACAGGTTGGCACTGTATCCTAATGCCTCTTCTCTTCCTTCCTCTACAGATCGGATGATTTACAACCTCACCGCCTCTGACATCACTTCCTGTGTCATCCCTTGGACCCGCCTCTTCCTGCCTGGCTGGCATTTAACCAGAAGTGTCGCCATCTAGGATAGCGTGATCTACGGTTTGCATCCTGAGTGACGTTTCTTTTTTTTCTTTTTTTTTTTTGCTGAAAAGCTGCCTTATGACATACAGGGTCACCGTGGGACCCCAACTCTTTCTCTTTGTCCTGTATAAAATGGAGTCTATTACAGTCTGGACTTGGTCCCATTCCTTAAGGCACAGGTGTTGAACTCCAGGCCTGGAGGGCCGCAGTGGCTGCAGGTTTTCATTCACCAGTTTTTACTGCTAATTAACTCCTTTTCCCTTTCTTTTAATAGCCCTGTTTTTAAGGATTCCAGCCTCTGAATTGATTCGTTTCTTGATTAAATTAAATTTAATTTAATTTAATGAGACTTTGTGCCAGCAAAGCAGCGGGTCCAGATGGAGTATCGCCACGACTGCTGAAGGCCTGTGCGTTGGAGCTGGGGGGTCCTCTACAGCGCATCTTCAAACTGAGCCTGGAACAGGGGAGAGTCCCGAGGCTTTGGAAAACATCTTGTATCACCCCAGTCCCAAAGGTATCACATCCTAGTGAGCTGAATGACTTCCGGCCTGTCGCTCTGACGTCACATGTGATGAAGACCATGGAGAGGCTGCTGCTTCATCACTTGAGGCCACAGGTACGCCACACCCTCGACCCTCTGCAGATTGCATACCAGAAGAATGTGGGAGCGGAGGAAGCCATCATCTACATGCTACACCGATCCCTCTCCCACTTGGACAGAGGCAGTGGTGCTGTAAGAATTATGTTTCTAGACTTCTCTAGCACCTTCAACACAATCCAACCTCTGCTCCTCTGGGACAAGCTGACAGAGATGGGAGTAGATTCATACCTGGTGGCACGGATCTTGGACTATCTTAAAGACAGACCTCAGTATGTGCATCTCGGGAACTGCAGGTCTGACATTGTGGTCAGCAACACAGGAGCGCCACAGGGGACTGTACTTTCTCCGGTCCTGTTCAGACTATATACATCAGACTTCCAACACAACTCAGAGTCCTGCCACGAGCAAAAGTTCGCTGATGACACTGCTATCGTGGGCTGCATCAGGAGTGGGCAGGAGGAGGAGTACAGGAACCTAATCAAGGACTTTGTTAAATGGTGCGACTCAAACTATCTACACCTGAACACCAGCAAAACCAAGGAGCTGGTGGTGGATTTTAGGAGACCCAGACCCCTCATGGACCCCATGATCATCAGAGGTGACTGTGTGCAGAGGGTGCAGACCTATAAATACCTGGGAGTACAGCTGGATGATAATTAGACTGGACTGTCAATACTGATGCTCTGTGTAAGAGAGGACAGAGCCGGCTATACATCCTTAGAAGGCTGGCATCCTTCAACATCTGCAATAAGGTGCTGCAGATGTTCTATCAGACGGTTGTGGCGAGCACCATCTTCTACGCGGTGTTGTGCTGGGAAGGCAGCATAAAGAAGAGGGACGCCTCACGCTTGGACAAACTGGTGAGGAAGGCAGGCTCTATTGTAGGCACAGAGCTGGACAGTCTGACATCCGTGGCAGAGCGACGGGCGCTGAGCAGACTCCTGTCAATCATGGAGAATCCACTGCATCCACTGAACAGGATCATCTCCAGACAGAGGAGCAGCTTCAGCGACAGACTGCTGTCACTGTCCTGCTCCACTGACAGACTGAGGAGATCGTTCATCTCCCACACTATGAGACTCTTCAATTCCACCTGGGGGGTAAACGTTAACATTATACAAAGATATTGTCTGTTTTTTTACTTGCATTATTATCAATCTTTAATTTAATATTGCTTCTTTATCAGTATGCTGCTGCTGGAGTATGTGAATTTCCCCTTGGGATTAATAAAGTATCTATCTATCTATCTATCTATCTATCTATCTATCTATCTATCTATCTATCTATCTATCTATCTATCTATCTATCTATCTATCTATGTATTAAATGGCAGCCAAACAGAAATGAGACATGAAAAACGAGCCAATAGATGACCAGCTAAACTGGAACATCAAACTCCAACCAGTTTCTTAATGCGAAGTTAATTCTTGCTGTTAATTAAACCCGTTACTTAATTCCATAGCTTGCTGCTGCTCTCATTCTGCTACAGCAGACATTTCCCAAACTGTTGATTTTCTGTCTCCGATTATTGACCTGAGAAATCAACCTTACCGAGACCCTCACCTTTCTTTATGTTCAGATAATGTGGTTAGCTGTTCACCTGTTTTCTCATTTTTGTGTCTTGTTATTGTTTGGCTGCAAATTAAGGAAATAGAAAGAACTAAGGGGTCTGAGTCGAGTTAATTAAATCTAAGGCAACAGAAATTAATTAGCAGGAAAAAACGGTCACTAATTAAGAAGCTGGTTAGAATGAAAACCTGCAGTATTTGCGGCCCTCCAGGACTGGAGTTCGACACCCCTGCCTTAACACTTACCCTCCAGGTAGGGACTTTACCGAAAAGAACACAATACGTGTATGTTTCAGTGGTGCTAACCCTTGTGGTGGAAAACGTGAGTCTCTTCACCTCCCAGTTTCTAAAGTGAAGGTGTCCCTCCATTAGAGTCAACACAGTTTGGCCGTTTCCTTCAGCATTCTCATTCCTATTGTTCCTCCAGGCTGACCAGAATAGAAGAGACCCTGAGATAACTATGGATGTACCTGTGGCACTGTGGCCAACAGAAAGGGCATCCTTTACGCAGCACATGAGATGCCCCTTGTCCTTGCTGGCTTCGAGTGAAGGAGTTCCCAGGTGTAGTCCACACAAAACTGAATAGTGCATCGGGGTACTGGCTCTTCTGGGTCCCATTCTGGGTTGTCCAGCACTAACTGTGCAATTGGACATTCCCAGGATAGGGACAGTGCAGTTTCCACCTGCAGGACGTATCATGGACAACGTCTGTATCTTGTCGCGGGTGGTTGGGGGTGTGCGACCCGGCCGGGACTCCCCGGAGGACCGGAAGAGGGCTTACGCCCGCCTCAGACCATGTGGGGGCAACCACCCTGGTTGCTATGGGGACCATGGGTACAGAGCTTTGAAGCTCAACCCTGTAGGGGCCCGTGGTCACCGCCAGGGGGCACAGCAATGCCTTGGGAGCACTTCCGGGTGTGGCGGAAGTGCTGGGGGGGAAGAGAAGTGGGGACACCCGAAGAGCTTCCGGGTACGCAGCCAGCACTTCCGACACACTGGGGAGTGCCAGTGGAAGATTGCTGGGGAGCACCTGGAGCACATCTGGGTGACTATAAAAGGGGCCGCCTCCCTCCGGTCATTGGCTTCAGTCGGGCGAGGAGTAGGACAGAGCTCGGGTGGAGAGGAGAAGAGAAAGACATTCAAGGTTGGCCTGGACTTTTGGGGGACTTTGGGGGTTTTGAGGTGCACTTATGACTGTAAATATGTATAATAAACGTGTGTCGGGTGACGTCAACGTGTCCGCCTGTCTGTGTCCGGGCCGGCGACCACAGTCTGCACAATTCCCTAATGTACACAGACAAACAGAGTGGAAACCCCCTTCAGATGGAAATTATGCAAACTATAATAAGAAAGTAGCTCTATGAAAATAAAATACCAAATAACAGCCAGCTTGAGTTAATGAGACGAAGATCCTGCCAAAGAAATCTGAACAGGCAAGTGTAGTACAGTATTGGACAAAAACAAAGCAAATATGACATCATTTGTGTCGACTTTCAAAGAAGCTGTAGGCATCAGAGGTACAGTGCATCCGGAAAGTATTCCCAGCACTTCATCACTGTCTCCACATTTTATTATGTTACAGCCTTATTCCAAAATGGATTCAATTCATTTTTTTCCTCAGAATTCTACAAATAACACCCCATAATAACAACGTGAAAAAAGTTTATTTGAGGTTTTTGCAAATTTATTAAAAATAAAAAAACTGGGAAATCCCATGTCCATAAGTATTCACAGCCTTTGCTCAATACTTTGTCGATGCACCTTTGGCAGCAATTCCAGCCTCAAGTCTTTTTGAATATGATGCCACAAGCTTGGCACACCTATCCTTGGCCAGTTTGGCCCATTCCTCTTTGCAGCACCTCTCAAGCTCCGTCAGGTTGGATGGGAAGCGTCGGTGCACAGCCATTTTAAGATCTCTCCAGAGATGTTCAATCGGATTCAAGTCTGGGATCTGGCTGGGCCACTCAAGGACATTCACAGAGTTGTCCTGAAGCCACTCCTTTGATATCTTGGCTGTGTGCTTAGGGTCGTTGTCCTCCTGATAGATGAACCGTCGCCCCAGTCTGAGGTCAAGAGCGCTCTGGAGCAGGTTTTCATCCAGGATGTCTCTGTACATTGCTGCAGTCATCTTTCCCTTTATCCTGACTAGTCTCCCAGTTCCTGCCGCTGAAAAACATCCCCACAGCATGATGCTGCCACCACCATGCTTCACTGTAGGGATGGTATTGGCCTGGTGATGAGCGGTGCCTGGTTTCCTCCAAACGTGACACCTGGCATTCACACCAAAGAGTTCAATCTTTGTCTCATCAGACCAGAGAATTTTCTTTCTCATGGTCTGAGAGTCCTTCAGGTGCCTTTCGGCAAACTCCAGGTGGGCTGCCATGTGCCTTTTACTAAGGAGTGGCTTCTTTGTGGCCACTCTACCATACAGGCCTGATTGGTGGATTGCTGCAGAGATGGTTGTCCTTCTGGAAGGTTCTCCTCTCTCCACAGAGGACCTCTGGAGCTCTGACAGAGTGACCATCGGGTTCTTGGTCACCTCCCTGACTAAGGCCCTTCTCCCCCGATCACTCAGTTTAGATGGCTGGCCAGCTGTAGGAAGAGTCAAGGTGGTTTCGAACTTCTTCCACTTACGGATGATGGAGGCCTCTGTGCTCATTGGGACCTTCAAAGCAGCAGACATCTTTCCGTAACCTTCCCCAGATTTGTGCCTCGAGACAATCCTGTCTCGGAGGTCTACAGACAATTCCTTTGACTTCATGCTTGGTTTGTGCTCTGACATGAACTGTCAACTGTGGGACCTTCTATAGACAGGTGTGTGCCTTTCCAAATCATCTCCACTCAACTGAATTTACCACAGGTGGACTCCAATGAAGCTGCAGAAACATCTCAAGGATGATCAGGGGAAACAGGATGGACCTGAGCTCAATTTGGAGCTTCACGGCAAAGGCTGTGAATACTTATGGACATGGGATTTCTCAGTTTTTTATATTTTTAATAAATTTGCAAAAACCTCAAGTAAACTTTTTTCACGTTGTCATTATGGGGTGTTGTGTGTAGAATTCTGAGGAAAAAAATGAATTGAATCCATTTTGGAATAAGGCTGTAACATAACAAAATGTGGAAAAAGTGATGAAGCGCTGGGAATACTTTCCGGATGCACTGTAACCTGCAAAACCGGAGAGCTCAAGTTGATTTATCAGCTGGAGATGACAAGAAAGGAGAAAAGAGGAGAATGGACTGAGGTCATCAGTGGGTTCCTGGATGAGCTTCAGAACTGCACAAACACTGGAGGAAAATGGAGTTTAAGGTGGAAAAGTGCAAGGTGCTACACGCAGGGCAAGATGGGGAGGCACAGGAAACAAAGATTTAGGGGATGATGTTTGTATTGTCTATGTGGTATAGCGGGTCCACAGCTTCAAGAAAAAGGGCCGGGTTTTAAATCTGTATAGCCGTGTCGTTCTACGTGGGCACGATTGCGCGTCCACGGGGAGTTAATGAGGTAATTGGAAAGAGTCGCACCTGCACGTGTGGGTGCAGTCATTCTCGTTTGCCTCAGTGGCTTCCTGCAGTGTGTGATTAAGGCGCTGCGCCCACGGAGGTGCGCAGATGTATGTGTGTATATAGGCGGGTCGACACCAGAGAAAGGGGAATGGAGAGATAAATGGAAGGATGGAGAGAGAGAGAGCAGGGCAGGTGTCCTCCCGAGGGATCTGCGGAGTGACTGCGGAACACGAAGGATGAAGGGAGGAGAGCCGACCTCGGACGGTCTGGCAGTGACGTCCATAAGGAGGCCAAGATGGAGGTTGGCTGAATGGAGCTTATTGCTGTTGAGGTCTCCGCCGGTTACAAGAGTGATGGGTGAGAGAGAAGGAGGTGTGCTAGGATCGGGAACAGTGAGACTGCATTTTAACTTCTCCATTTTTAACTTCTGATTAATGGATTTATTTATTGATGGTTTTTTATCCCCACTGGACACTTGTGTTTTTATGGATTTCTTTATTGAAATTGATGCACTGCACAATTTTGTTTGGATTCTGCTTTGTTGGTTTTAATAAAAGCACTTAAGCACTTTTTGGAAATATCCCCTGGCTTCATGTGAGATTTGTCCTCATTTGTCAGCTCATCTCTGTGACGTTATTATCGACGGTGTTGGGTTCAGGACCCCCATCAGAACGTTGGGAGCATGAAGGGAGCATTGCTTAGCGTCACAGTCTAAGCAAAGTGAAGAAGTGAATGAAAAGACAACTAAAAGGTTAGGTTCCATCATATGATATACGATATGTTACGCTCAGACTACATAACACAGGTGTGAGACCACATCTGGGGTGGTGTGTGTAGTTGTGGATCACAAAGGAGAGCCACCGGGTGCATCTCAGGATTTCAGGACGTGTCACACTGTGACAGACTCCGAGAATTAAACCTGTTTTAGCCCCGAGCAGATGAGACTGTGTGAGGTCCTAATCCACGTCTTCAGAATCCTCAAAGCTATTGATGCAGCAGATCGAGCCAAAATCTCTCAACTTAACGGTGAATCACATACTGGAGGGCACGGAGTCTGAAAGCACTTCTTTATGCAAAGAGTTGGGGGAATCTGGAACAATCTACCAAGCCATGGAGTTGAAGCAGAAACCTTGACAATTGTTTAACTCTTTCAGGGCTGATGTCGACTTTTGTCAAAATTCAGGGGTAGAGGACGGTGATCACTGGTAAACTGCAAAAAACTCATCCTTATGTTTAGTTATGTTTTGCTAGAAGGAAAGTTACATAGCTTTGTTGATTTAACCTCAATTTCCTACGTGTGCATGAGTAGCGAAGAGCAAACAACCTCTAAAATGGCACCAACATCTGGCGAGAGACCAAAGCGAATGTGCAAAGCAAAATACTCCATGGACGTCTTACGTAATTTCGTTGAATAGAACTCTGACATGTCGGACTCAGAGTTTGATGCAGGTGATCTGGAGATGGATATTGAAAATGAAAGTGAGGTACCAGCATCATCTGATTGGTCCCCAGATGATCATGGGGCTGAACACTTTCATATAGCTGATGCTCCTACAGCAGCGTTCGCCTGGGAGGGCCACCACATATTGCGTTACACTGCAAACACCACCACAACCCACCTGCTGTGAGAACACAGCCATGCAGCAGGCCCACTGTGCATTCCTGCTGTCCATTGAGGTGCCCCCTTGCAGCCAGTGTCACCAGAGATGTCACAGACTTTTTATGTTGATTTACAGTGCATCCGGAAAGTATTCCCAGCGCTTCATCACTTTTTCCACATTTTGTTATGTTACAGCCTTATTCCAAAATGGATTAAATTCATTTTTTTCCTCAGAATTCTACACACAACACCCCATAATGACGACGAGAAAAAAGTTTACTTGAGGTTTTTGCAAATTTATTAAAAAATAAAAATATTGAGAAATCCCATGTCCATAAGTATTCACAGCTTTTGCCATGAAGCTCCAAATTGAGCTCAGGTGCCTCCTGTTTCCCCTGATCATCCTTGAGATGTTTCTGCAGCTTCATTGGAGTCCACCTGTGGTAAATTCAGTTGACTGGACCTGATTTGGAAAGGCACACACCTGTCTATAGAAGGTCCCACAGTTGACAGTTCATGTCAGAGCACAAACCAAGCATGAAGTCAAAGGAATTGTCTGCAGACCTCCGAGACAGGATTGTCTCAAGGCACAAATCTGGGGAAGGTGACAGAAAAATTTCTGCTGCTTTGAAGGTCCCAATGAGCACAGTGGCCTCCATCATCCGTAAGTGGAAGAAGTTTGAAACCACCAGGACTCTTCCTAGAGCTGGCCGGCCATCTAAACTGAGCGATCGGGGAAGAAGGGCCTTAGTCAGGGAGGTGACCAAGAACCCGATGGTCACTCTGTCAGAGCTCCAGAGGTCCTCTGTGGAGAGAGGAGAATCTTCCAGAAGGACATCCATCTCTGCAGCAATCCACCAATCAGGCCTGTATGGTAGAGTGGCCAGACGGAAGCCACTCCTTAGTAAAAGGCACATGGCAGCCCACCTGGAGTTTGCCAAAAGGCACCTGAAGGACTCTCAGACCATGAGAAAGAAAATTCTCTGGTCTGATGAGACAAAGATTGAACTCTTTGGTGTGAATGCCAGGCGTCACGTTTGGAGGAAACCAGGCACCGCTCATCACCAGGCCAATACCAATCCCAACAGTGAAGCATGGTGGTGGCAGCATCATGCTGTAGGGAACTGGGAGACTAGTCAGGATAAAGGGAAAGATGACTGCAGCAATGTACAGAGACATCCTGGATGAAAACCTGCTCCAGAGCGCTCTTGACCTCAGACTGGGGCGACGGTTCATCTTTCAGCAGGACAACGACCCTAAGCACACAGCCAAGATATCAAAGGAGTGGCTTCAGGACAACTCTGTGAATGTCCTTGAGTGGCCCAGTCAGAGCCCAGACTTGAATCTGATTGAACATCTCTGGAGAGATCTTAAAATGGCTGTGCACCGACGCTTCCCATCCAACCTGATGGAGCTTGAGAGGTGCTGCAAAGAGGAATGGGCGAAACTGGCCAAGGATAGGTGTGCCAAGCTTGTGGCATCATATTCAACAAGACTTGAGGCTGGAATTGCTGCCAAAGGGGCATCGACAAAGTATTGAGCAAAGGCTGTGAATACTTACGGACATGGGATTTCTCAGTTTTTTTTAATTTTTAATAAATTTGGAAAAACCTCAAGTAAACTTTTTTCTCGTTGTCATTATGGGGTGTTGTGTGTAGAATTCTGAGGAAAAAAATGAATTGAATCCATTTTGGAATAAGGCTGTGACATAACAAAATGTGGACAAAGTGATGCGCTGTGAATACTTTCTGGATGCCCTGTATGTGTGAAATCCATTGCTTTGTGTACTTTTCAGAAAACTGAGTTTTTTGGAAAAAATATTCAGCCCTCAAAGAGTTAAAGAAGGATCTGGGTGAGATATTGGGACAGCTTGGCCGTGAGTTTAACAAACGAGCTTGACGGGCAGGATGGTCTCCTCTCGTTGGTCAGATTTATGTTCAATGTACTGCAGTGGGTGGATTACGCCATGCAGTGGAGGTCAGACAATTGGCCTCACCCATGTCAGTCTCCAACCTCTCTTATGTCCTTTAGTGTACAATACAAAACAATTTATTTTTGTGTAGCCCAAAAATCATACAAGAAGTGCCACAATGGGCTTTAACAAACCAAGCCTTGACTCTCTAGGAAGACAAGAATAAAACCCCTTTGTCACACACGTGCGAACAGGAGGAAGCTGAGTGGATCGAAAGATGGTAATTCCATGCCAGGCCAGGGGGTGGCAGGGCGCACTAAACCTTCCTCTGTTTTCTCTGCAGACCAAATATTCTCTTCAAAGACGTCACGTCTGGTTCCGCCACCCCAAAACACGTAATTTCCGGTTCCATCGCCATCTTGAAACATCACTTCCGGTCTCGGTATCCAAGATGACATCACTTCCGGGACCTGGTCTATCAAGACGCCATCTTGTCTTTAGAAATCAGTTGATACTGAGAACTTTAACTGTGCGACTACTAAAAAACCTTTTGCAGCCAAGTATAAAATATGGGTGGCTGCCCCAAACCTTTTTGTGTGTCCGAGGCTCCTTCTAGTGGAAAAATTCAATGGAATAAACCTTGCGAAAGGCAGTTCAGAGTGAGACCCCTTTCCAGGTACAACACAAGTCATCCTCGATACAACACAATAGTGCAATAGAAACATTACAAGTACAGAGCAGAATTTAACAGTGGATGATATCACGTAAGAGGATTGGGATTAGTGGGAGGAGTCTGACTTCTGGCACCGCCCACATCAGTACCCGCATCATTTTGCATCCTGCCACAGACTCTGCCCATTTGCATTTTCCACAAGAAAAGGGGGAGGTTTGCTGAATCCTTGGGGGTCTGCTATTCTTTCCCACCCATATCAGTCTGTATTCCAACTGGCCACACTAGCCATACTTCCATTAGCAAACCTGCTGAGCAGGGAGCAGATACCAGCAAGGAATGGGCATAAGGCAGGAGCAATCACCAGACAGGGTGCCAGTCCATCGCACGGTAAACACACACACACACACTCCAGGGGCCAAAACTGCAATGCCTATTCATCTAACCTGTTTGTCCTTTGACTGTAGGAAGACACCACAGCACCCAGAGGACACTCACGTGGACATGGGGACAACATGCAGAGTCCATGCAGGAGTACATGGAGTCCAGTCTCTTCGTTGCTGTTAAAGAGTCTACCTTGTGGCCCTGTTAATGGTAAAGCAGTAGGACCTCCAGCAGACCAATCATGAAGTAAAACAGGTAACCTCAGCACTGCCACCCGATGGTGACACCCACATATGACAGGTTTAGAGCAATCCTAACAGGATGGTTTTTGCTAAATAAAAAAAGTCAAATTAAAAAGAAGAAGATGGGGAGCACAACAAAGAAGCAGTAAAGCCTGAATGAGAAGTGTAACACACCACGGGATAATTCCTGCAGGAATCCATAAAAACGCCAAATCCACCTCTCGGAAAGACATAAAGCCCCAACCCCCACCCCACGCCCTCCCCCTCCTAATTTTCCAACTGCAGTTTTCAAGAAAATTCTTCACTAAATGAGTGCTGCGTCAGCCAGTGGTTAATGGCACCCCGCTGCAAGTGGGAAATGTGGGCCTCCGGTGCCAAAGCGGCCCATGTTTGTTTATTTAAGGCGTTTCTGACTTCACTTTGTGTGTAAGGCCAAAAAAAAAAAGAACTATAAAGCAGGTACTTGGGCTAACTGCTCCCCAGCCTGGAGCACGACTTACGAGAAAAGGTGAATGCAGCCCTTGTTTGGCTCCCTGGTAGCCACAGGAGCCCTACGTGCATGGGGACAAAGGAGTGGACCGGACCCTCTGTGTGACCTGCAGACAATGGGGCCCCCTAGTGGTGGAGACAGTGACGGCCTGTGGGACTGCGTATGCTCCAGTCGTGGAGAAAAAGAAACAGGGAAAAATTTGGAAAGCCCCATGAGATGGACTTCATTACAGAAAGGCACTATACAAGATAGATAGATAGATAGATAGATAGATAGATAGATAGATAGATAGATAGATAGATAGATAGATAGATAGATAGATAGATAGATAGATAGATATGAAAGGCACTATATAATAGATAGATAGATAGATAGATAGATAGATAGATAGATAGATAGATAGATAGATAGATAGATAGATAGATAGATGTGAAAGGCACTATATGATAGATAGATAGATAGAGTGAAAGGCACTATATAATAGATAGATAGATAGATAGATAGATAGATAGATAGATAGATAGATAGATAGATAGATAGATAGAGTGAAAGGCACTATATAATAGATAGATAGATAGATAGATAGATAGATAGATAGATAGATAGATAGATAGATAGATAGATAGATAGATAGATATGTGAAAGGCACTATATGATAGATAGATAGATAGATAGATAGATAGATAGATAGATAGATAGATAGATAGATAGATAGATAGATAGATAGATAGATAGATAGACATGAAAGGCACTACATGATAGATAGATAGATAGATAGATAGATAGATAGATAGATAGATAGATAGATAGATAGATAGATAGATAGACAGACATGAAAGGCACTATATGATAGATAGATAGATAGATAGATAGATAGATAGATAGATAGATAGATAGATAGATAGATAGATAGATAGAAGGGCACAGTGATAGCGCTGCTGCCTCGCAGTTAGGAGACCCGGGTTCGCTTCCCGGGTCCTCCCTGTGTGGAGTTTGCATGTTCTCCCCGTGTCTGCGTGGTTTCCTCCCACAGTCCAAAGACATGCAGATTAGGTGAATTGGCAATTCTAAATTGGCCCTAGTGTGTGCTTGGTGTGTGGGTGTGTTTGTGTGTGTCCTGTGGTGGGTTGGCACCCTGCCTGGGATTGTTTCCTGCCTTGTGCCCTGTGTTGGCTGGGATTGGCTCCAGCAGAACCTCGTGACCCTGTGTTCGGATTCAGCAGGTTGGATGATGGATGGCTGGATAGATAGATAGATAGATAGATAGATAGATAGATAGATAGATAGATAGATAGATAGATAGATAGATAGATAGATAGATAGATAGATAGATAGACATGAAAGGCACTATATGATAGATAGATAGATACAGTGAAAGGCACTATATGATAGATAGATAGATAGATAGATAGATAGATAGATAGATAGATAGATAGATAGATAGATAGATAGATAGATAGATAGATAGATAGATAGATAGATAGATAGATAGATAGATAGATAGATAGATAGATAGATAGGCACTATATAATAGATAGATACCCTGAAGTGGGACATCCATCCACTTCAGGGTTTAAACTTTATGCTGTGTAGATTAAAAGAATGACAGCCCAACATTCTCAGACCCACTTATTCGACTGCAGTGTCATGGTGGACCAGAGCTTATCACCAAGATCATCAGACCCAAGCCAGGAGTTAACTGGTCTGTTGCAGAGTTCACTTACTCAAGTAGTACGCAGTCAAATTATAATCCATTTTAAATAAATGGACAAGTGTCTGCATGTCTGGCTGTGTGTCCATCCGGTTGCTATGTCTCAATCATTCCAACAGATGGCACATCACAAATATTAACAGTGCTTTGACGAACCCCATACCAAATGGCAAATAATAGAGACGTATGCATTGTATTGCGCACCGTAAACGTGAACGCTGAGTCTGCATCGATTATTTCAGTTTCAGTCTGTCTTTGATGGGTAGCACAGCCAGTAACCAAATAATCAGACAGGCATGTCTTTGTCGTATGGGAGGAAAACCCACAAAAACAGAGTGAGACCATTCACCATTACCAGACTAGGATTTGAATCAAGTACAATGGTTATGCGAGTCAGCAGTTCTAACCAATGTGCCACTGTGACTCCCCTAAAGGCGCTATATACATCATTAAACTGATCAGGACAGCTTCCTATGCGCTATAAATGTGCCTCTCATGATGTGGCTGCCCACGTCCAAAGTAATCTTTCAGCTGCTAGTTTTGGAAGTGCAGGATAATGGGTGGTCTGGGGGTCATTTTTAACTTTATTTAGTGGATATTCTACTACTGTGACAGGAAACATCAATCCCTTAGAAGGCACCTCATAATTTAATGGTGAAAAGGTGAAATAAAACTAAACACACGCAATCTGTAATTCTAATTCCACCGATCGGAAAGTCTCACTCCAACAGAAAAGTGCTAAATTACCGCAATGTGTCTCGCGTCTCGTTTTACAGCCGCACGCTTTACAAGTCGTCTTCGAGTGAATGTGATTATCCCTCGAGGGAGTGAGAACAAAAAGGAAAAAAGCCCAAAGCACTTGTGCTGCCTCTCAGTGCCGAGTGCCGACTTCCTAGTAATAAGAGCTACTTTATGACATGCCTGCGTTTAATACCAGGGCTATGTGGGAGCGCCCCCTCATGTCACCAGAGGGTCTTGCGCAGTTTGTGTTATTCCAATATGCATTCATTGTGCTTATGAAATCCATTTGTGGTCCAGCTGGCACATAGGGGGGCGCCACTTAATTGCAGTGAATTAAACACAGTCGAGGACACAACGTGCCTGACAATGGGGGTGTCACCTGCTGTGCCACCCTGCCACCAACAGAAGTCAGAATCTGGTTATTTGTGAGAAGCTACTGGAGGTGGGCACACTACTAGGTATGTCACTCCAATGGTATAATACAAGACAGCTGATGCCACTCGCTAATCTGTCTGTCTGCCATCAGACACCCACCTTTAAAGTTTATCCTGGGATAGCATGATTGGTTTCCATTAGCCTACTGGTCATAAGATGACTCCCATATCCCCCTGGCCATCCCTCTGGAGTGCCACCTCATGTCACCTGAGGCTCTCATATGGTTTATTTGATTGCAACACGCACAGTCTATGAAATCCATCCATCCATCCATTATCCAACCTGCTATATCCTAACTACAGGGTCACGGGGGTCTGCTGGAGCCAATCCCAGCCAACACAGGGCACAAGGCAGGAAACAAACCCCGGGCAGGGTGCCAGCCCACCGCAGAGTCTATGAAATAGTAATAATAATTCCTTACATTTATATAGCGCTTTCTATAAGCCAATTAAACACAGAGGTGAACCAAACAGTCAAACGTGCCTGATGATGAGGACGTCCACACTGGGCCACTCTGCCACACACAATCTGGGCATTTGTGTGGTGCTTATGGAGGCGAGTATGCCATTCTAGTAGTGAGACACAAGGAGGCCAATGCCACACCCTCATTCCCATGGCTGCCACGAGATACCCGAATTTAGATTTGAGCCCTCCCTTACCAAATAGGACCCCAAAAATGGGTGGTGGGATTCATCCTTAAAAGCACATCAGTCAGGAGGTGAGACAGGGAAAGACAGCCAACCTATGGGCAAAGTGTCAGATCATCGAGAGCAGCTGAGAGACCCACATTTCCTGAGCAGGCACCTTATGTGCACCCTGTTGATAAGAGCTTCTCTATTACAATGGTCACCGACCACATTCAGGGTTGGGTCTCCTAGGATCGAATGAGCCAAATGTCACTCTAAAGAAGAAATGGTTCACGTGGACACAGAGGAGGACACCAGGGTAGCTAGCCCAGAGAAATCTCACGTGTTCTGAGGTCTCCTCAAGCTGTGGGCAGCAGGGTGGTCATTGATGAGAATGCATCCATTTGTTGAAGTGATGAGGGACGGAGTGAAGACCACTGGAGACATTCTTTGAGTAATGAGACACAGTGGTTAGGGAGGCCTCCTCACAACTCCTTGGACACGGGTTCAAGACTTGGTTTGGTCACTGTGTGCAGTTTGTATGTTCTCCTCAGATGCTTTGTGACTTGTGCACAATCACTGATCCTTCCATTCATCCATCCCTTACCCTAAACACACTTATTTGAGTTTAGCATGGTAGCCAGTTGAGGCCCACCCTGGATGAGATGTAGTCCCTCACACCGACCCTGTTGGACTGAGATGGATGCTGTGATTTACCCATACAAGTGTTAAGTTTTAATAGTTATACAATGGGGGACACTGGATGGGTCCGTCTGAGGAAGTGGACTGAGGCCATTCAGTAATGAGGAACGAGGTGAAGCCCACTCGAGACTTTCTCTATGGAAGGTGGCACAGGGGTTAGGGATGATGCCTCTCAGCTCAACGGAGTTTGGTTTAAGTCTTTGATAGGTTAGTGTGTGCAGTCTGCATGTTCTCCTCAGTCGTTTTATAATGTGTGCACAATTAACACTAGAATTGCCAGAGCCTCATAAATGACACCGGCTGTTACAGACTGGGATCAAATGTAAGTTTTTATTCTAAAATAGTAAGAATAAGAGCAGCTCACTTCTCAAAACGGACTCGAACCCGTGAAGCTTTGATTTACCAGTCAATAGCTGATACCGTTGCGCCACCAAAGCTGTCGTAGCAAATGCGTGTCAATGTCGTAGGTAAACGCGGGTTGTTTTTCTGCAGTTATATTTTCGAATAAAAGTGCATTTGTTCTGTTATTATTTGTACCTTTTGTGAAAGTGTTTCTTTGATATTTGGAATTCAGGCTTCACACCTTATACACTTCATGTCTACATTTTGTCAATTATTACCAAAACATGAAAAACGTTTCTGTTTTAACAATGTGTTTACTGTACATAGATTGTTGTAGACGCGGAACACACGTGAAATGCAAGTGTACCAAATAACCATACAATATTTATAAAAGGTGTCATTTCGCTTGACTTCTCACTCTATACAACTCTAAGCAACTGACACGCAGGTAAACAGACTTGAGCTGAGACAACTGTGCAGGGTGGGGAGATATGATAGCAGGCTGTTTGCTGTTTGCTGCTTATCTACACATTTAGAAGACAAAAGACGCCGACGGAGAGGTGCGAAGCGTTTTAAGGTGGGACAGATCTACGAGTTTTTTCATAGGCTCTGGTAATTCTAGTGTTAATGATCCATCCATTTATCCCAGTTAGATTAATCAAGTTTAGAAATGGCTGGATGGGTGGATTCTGGGATTTTCCATCCATAGCTGAGTTGCGTTCTAATATTTATACAGTACGAACACTGAATGGCTCTGCCTGTGACAATGGGCCTCTAATGCTGACCATTAAGTAATGAAGCCCATTGGAGGCTTTCTTTCTTTATAAGGGTGATGTGTAATGCAGCAGAGTTAAGAGGCAGCAGCCCAAGGGACCCCAAGTTCAAGACTTGGCTTGGCCACAGTGTGCAGAGCGCATGTTACCCTCAGATGCTATGTAATGTGTACCCAACGCAATGTTCATCACTTCCTTGTGTTCAAGGTGGTGGCCACTTTAGCCTTTCAAGGCAGAAACCCACCCTGGATGGGATGAAGTCTCTCACACTGACTTGGAAATGGAATGGACGGTGCTATGACTTCAATATGAACGCTGGCCATTAAAGTCACCAGCCCAGAGTCCCGTGGTTGGAGTCTGCATGTTCTTCCAGTGTTCCGTGTACTGTCTCTCCTACTCTGAGCTGTTTGCAGTTTACACAAAGTGGACCCTCCAGAACGGACGAGTTTGACGATGGTGGATGTGTGCATGATGTGCCCTGTGAGGGTGTGTTCCTGCTTTTCGCCCCATGTCACTGGGGTGGGCACATCTTGGTATTTAGAATGTTAACAAGAAGAGGAGACATTGTCTCTGCAGAGGTGATTTTAATGTCAAGGACCTGATGATGTGAGGAGAAAATGTCAGTCTGTGGCATAAACATTCACCCATTCAATGCTGAATCAGGAGTGCTGCTGGGTTCACACTCTTATCACATGTACTGAAAGGCACTATATAAAGTGCACATTGCATGTCAGGTGACGAGGGCACCATCAGAAGTGCAACCCTTTTGGTAGGCATTCTTCTGAATTTGCCTTTCCGTTTGATACCCGCCGTAACTCAGCAGCCCCTCTCAACATTTGGGCACCAAGCAGGTGAACCCGGGACATGGAGTTGGACAGTCTAACGTCACTGAGGGTCACTGAGGAAACCTCGCTGGTCATTCATAATCAAGGACACGTGAGGAGTGGCCGTTGTGTGATCACCGAGGACTGGAGGACACGGCGGCAGACAGTAACAAAAGTCCACCGGCCGGTGACTCGCTTCTCCCGTGTGCCCACTCACCTGATTGAAACGTCTCGTGAAGGCCACCACGTTAGGAGCGAGGCTGTGCTTCTCCTTCCTATTCCACCCGCAGCTGGCGAGTTCCTGTGAGGAAAAAATCAAAAGGAAGACAAGACAGTGAGTGAGAGGAAAGGTGAGTGAAAGAGTGAGAAAACAGAAAGAGAGTGAGAGAAAGAGCAAGAAGATGGTGAGTGAGGGTTAAAGATAGAGTGAACAAGAGAGTGAAAGAGTGAGTTAACAAAAAAATGGGAGAAAGAGAATGATGGGAAAAACAGAGAATGAGAGAAGGCAGGAAATGACAGAGAGAGAGATAGAGGGTGAGAGGGAAAGAGACAGAAGGACAGAGTGAGAGAGAGAAACAGAGACAAACAGACAGTGAGTAAGAGTTAAAGAGAGAATGAGGGAGTGACAGAAAAAGACAGTGGAAAAAAAGAGTGAAGAGAAGAAAGTTTGTGACAGTTAATGACAGACAGTGAGGACGTCAGGGTGAGTGAGACACAGGGGGAGAGTGAAAGAGTGTGTTACAACAGTGAGAGAGAACAAATGAGAGTGTACAGAATGAGAGAAAAGGGAAGAGAGAGAGATAGAGAGGGGAAGAGAACAGCGAGAGAGAGTGAAAAAGTCATAGTGTGAAAGAGTGAGTGAGGCTAAAAGATTCATCTACAGTGTGTGTGAGAGTGAGTTCAAGAATGAGAAAAAGATAGAAAACGATAGAGTGAGAGGAAAAGAGTGTGAGAAAGAGAAAAAGGGTGAATGGGAACTTGAAAGAGAGAGTGAGATATATATATACATCCATCCATCCAATTTCCAACCCGCTGAATCCGAACACAGGGTCACGGGGGTCTGCTGGAGCCAATCCCAGCCAACACAGGGCACAAGGCAGGAAACAATCCTGGGCAGGGTGCCAACCCACCGCAGGACACACACAAACACACCCACACACCAAGCACACACTAGGGCCAATTTAGAATCACCAATCCACCTAACCTGCATGTCTTTGGACTGTGGGAGGAAACCGGAGCGCCCGGAGGAAACCCTCGCAGACACGGGGAGAACATGCAAACTCCATGCAGAGAGGACCAGGGAATCGAACCCAGGTCCCCAGATCTCCCAACTGCGAGGCAGCAGCGCTACCCACTGCGCCACCGTGCCGCCCAGATATATATACATATACAGTATATATATATATATATATATATATATATATATATATATATATATATATATAAAAAGATACAGAATGAGAGTGAAAGAAAAAATACACATTTAGAGAGTGAGAGAGGCAGAAAAAAAGAGTGAGCAAGAAACAGTGAATGAGAAAAAGTGAGTTAGACACGTTATTAGAGTTAGAAAGAGCGAGTGACAGTGACAGAAAGAAAAGAAGACAGAATAAGAGTGAGAAAAAAGTGAGAAAGAGTGAGTGAGAATAAGACAAAGAGATCGGTAGAAAGGAGTAAGTGGGAGAAACCTAGCAAGAGAAAGAGAGGGCCTTGTTGAAAGACACTGAGATGGAAAGAGAGAAAGACAAACGCCAGTGACAGAGAGTGAGAGAAAGAGCATGAGAGAGTGTGAGTGAAAGAGAGTACATGATAGAAAAAGGTAAGAAAGTGAGACAGAGTAAATAAGGGCGTGAAAAAGACAGTGGGAGTGAGTGAGAAAGAGGATGAAAGAGGGGTGGAGACGGGGTGAGAGTGAGGGAAAGTGAAAAGAACCGTGAAAGGAAGAGAGCGTGTGACAGAGAGAGAGAGAGACTGACGGAGATTTAGAGAGTGACAACGAGTGAACGTGAGAGTGACCAGGAGTCCGTCAAGGGCCAGAGTGTGTCGGGCCTTCTGCTCACTGTCAGCGGAGAGCCTGGAAATTCATCTGGAAAAATGGATGATGTCAAGCAGGCTTGGCGTGTGCCCACCATCCAAATGTAAGACACACACACAAAAAATAAATAAATAAATACATACACAGATAAATAAATAAAAAATAAATAAATAAATAAATAAATAAATAAAAGAATTTAAAAAAATAACAAGAAGTGGCGAGGCCTCCAACAATGACATCAAATGAGAAAGAATCCGGTGTGTCATGAGGATAAAAAGAAAGCAAACCAAAACAGTGGCCATTTGTCAAGCAACGCTGCACATGAGCTGGAAAAAATCAAATCATCATCATAATAATCAGCGCGGCGCGGCACAGCGCGGTGACTTTTCTGCTGACAATTCCCTTTTTTTTTATTATTTTCTGCTTTGCCTGCATTTTTTAAAACCGGAAAGCCGAGAGTTTGACATGCGCCCACTTTCTGCATGTTTGACTTGGACTGCCCACAATTTAATATGTGGAAGTCATTCATGCGGAGAATGGAAACTGCGCCGCCTCGCTGCCAAGTCCAGTGCTTCCTATCATGTTAGGCCATAAAAAGAGAATCATAAAACTCCCAGAGCATAAAACAATAAAAGAAAACAACTTTTAAAGCCTTTTAAAATAATGGGAAAACCAAAGGGAAGCGCAGAGTGACGAGGTGCAGCAGAACTACTTCAGATTAGGTCGCTGGTGCATGGGCACATGCTGGGCACAGAGAGACACCCCGGCCCAGGCTCATCCTGCTCCCCACAAACTCAATGGACTGCTGCAGCAACAACAGTGGCGTCACATCACTACATCGCCCCTCATGTTGCCTCCAATGCCAACTTGCCCAGGCTGACTGTGCAACTCTCATATGCAATAAAAAAGTAGAAGTACTCCCCCTAGTGGCTCGGCAAAAAGTTGTAGCCCTTACCTGCATCACATTCTCTGGTCTCTGACCTAGTCACCCCTATGAAGACACGGTGGCCACTTAGATTGTAAGTCACAAGGCTACTTGTGTCACCCCACAGCCACCACTCACATTTTTTAAAACATACCGTACACTGACACCCTGGCACACAAAGTGGGCACACAAGCTCTTGCTTTCTTTCATTCTGTGGGCACTTCTGGCCTCTGCAATTTTTGGGAAAACATCCATCCTTAAGTAGGTGCAGACTTGGCCCCTTCATTAAATAAAGTGAGGGCTAATTACCTGCCACTGTGCCACAGGTCACTGTGTTAATACGCCCGATCACACCGGTGCAATGCAGGCCTGCTACGCTGCTCCCTCACACTTTTATAGAATGCAGTTTTCTGATGCTAACAGGGGCCTGCAGTTGGCACCCACTGGACACCAGGCTTCTCTCTCTGAGGGATTCACAGCACAGTTTGGCTGCTAAAGTTATTAAGCACCCAATAAAAAGCCGCACCTCGCCCTTATGAGCAGACAGCAGACATTCTGCAGACCCGCTGGCCAGCGGAGAGTAACACTTCACATCAAAGGAAGAATTCATGGCACGGAAAGGCCTTGACGTCCAGATAGGCCCCAGCGTCTCCAGGGAGGAATTCACCCAGGACAATGTCCTTCTCGGCCTTCTCGGCTTCTTGTCGTGGATTAGCAATCAGCTGAAGGAGAGCTCCCTGGAACCCAATGGCCAGCTGGGCTTCAGCTTGTGAAAGTGCCTGTTTTACAGAAGCAGGCTCTCTCTGCCAGTCTCGCTACACTGTGCCGAAAGGCTCCAGGTCATGGCACCACTTATCTATGGCAGCTGTCAGCTTTGGGACTCGCACTTGGAACACTTTAGGTTATTGAACAACCAACTTAGCCTTGGGGGCTGAAGGAGAACCCCTCAGTTCTAGTGACCAATCAGGCAACTCATTGTAAGGGTGCCTCATCTACAGAAGCAGGGACTCTCTGTGCCAGCCTCGCTGCACCAAGATGAGTGACTCCAGGTCTTAGCACAACTTGCGTTCAGCAAGAAACTTATGCAGGGCACTAACACTCTCTGTTGCATGTCCACTCTGACTGTTGTGGGACTCAAACTCAGGTACTCATGGATTACAGAAGAACTGATCTAACCTGGTGGGCTAATGAAGAACCCCTCATTATTATTGACCAACCGGGCTACCCAGTGAAAGGGAGCGGCAGCAGCAGCAGCAGGCCCTCTCTTTGTTGAATGACGACAGGTCACAGCACCAAAGAATTCATTCAGGGTGGCGTCCCTCTGTGCTGCTCGCCCATCATGACAGCTGTGGGACATGAACTCGGGCATTCTGGATGGCAAAACAACCAACTTAGCCAGTGAGGCTATAGGAGAAAGCCTTTCACTGCACACTACCTGTGAGGGTGCCCGCTTTGCAGCAGCGGACACTCTCTGCCAGCTCCGCTAAACCATAATGAGCGACTCCAGGTCTTAACACAACTTGTGTTCGGCAAGAAATTTATTCAGGGCACCAACACACTAAGCCAGGGGTCTCCCCAGCTCCGGTCCTGGAGGGTCCCAGTGGCAGCGGGTATTCATATGAACCCTTTTCTTAATTAGTGACTTGATTTTAAACGTCCACATAATTGGGTTACTCGTGGAGACGTCCACCTCTTAATCAGAATTCTCAGAGGCCAATGACCTGGTTTTTCTAACCGGAATAAGGGTTTACAGAGCATTTTAGGAAAATCGGGTGTAGGTGAGGCGGCACGGTGACGCAGTGGGTAGCGCTGCTGCCTCGCAGTTAGGAGACCTGAGGTTCGCTTCCTGGGTCCTCCCTGTGTGGAGTTTGCATGTTCTCCCCGTGTCTGCGTGGGTTTCCTCCCACAGTCCAAGGACATGCAGGTTGGGTGCATTGGCGATTCTAAACTGTCCCTAGTGTGTGTGCGCTTGGTGTGTGGGTGTGCCCTGCAGTGGGCTGGCGCTCTGCCCGGGGTTTGTTTCCTGCCTTGTGCCCTGTGTGGGCTGGGATTGGCTCCAGCAGACCACCGTGACCCAGTAATTAGGATATACTTGGTTGGATAATGGACGGATGGAGGTTTCGGTGAATAAATCAGGCAATTGAAGCACATGGAAACATTTAGGGTTTAGGCAGGCGGGCATTTCAGAATAAGGACCTGTAAGTGTGGCATAAAATGAACTGAAAATGTGGACAAGCATCCGCAACCATACCCGTATGAAGATTGAGAATTGCAATCACGTGGCTTTAAAGACTCTGCACACCATTCTAAAAAACTACAAATCCCAACAACACAGAGAAAATGTTACAAGCTTACAGAAATGGATGAGTATCTCCATAAAAGAAGAAACTATTCGACTAAGGCTCCATTCACAATGCAGCTCGGTTCCTATTTTCCACGTTCATATACATATATACAGTGCATCCGGAAAGTATTCACAGCGAATCACTTTTTCCACATTTTGTAATGTTACAGGGCAGCACGGTGGCGCAGTGGGTAGCGCTGCTGCCTTGCAGTTGGGAGATCTGGGGACCTGGGTTCACTTCCTGGGCCCTCCCTGCATGGAGTTTGCATGTTCTCCCCGTGTCTGCATGGGTTTCCTCCCACAGTCCAAAGACATGCAGGTTAGGTGGATTGGTGATTCCAAATTGGCCCTAGTGTGGGCTTGGTGTGTGGTTTTGTTTGTGTGTGTCCTGCAGTGGGTTGGCACCCTGCCCGGGATTGGTTCCTGCCTTGTGCCCTGTGTTGGCTGGGATTGGCTCCAGCAGACCCCCGTGACCCTGTGTTCGGATTCAGCGGGTTGGAAAATGGATGGATGGATGGATGGATGTTATGTTACAGCCTTATTCTAAAATGGATTAAATTCATTTTTTTCCTCAGAATTCTACACACAACACCCCATAATGACAACGTGAAAAATGTTTACTTGAAATTTTTGCAAAATTATTAAAAATCAAAAAACTGAGAAATCCCATGTCCATAAGTATTCACAGCCTTTGCTCAATACTTTGTCGATGCCCCTTTGGCAGCAATTCCAGCCTCAAGTCTTGTTGAATATGATGCCACAAGCTTGGCACACCTATCCTTGGCCAGTTTCGCCCATTCCTCTTTGCAGCACCTCTCGAGCTCCATCAGGTTGGATGGGAAGCGTCGGTGCACAGCCATTTTAAGATCTCTCCAGAGATGTTCAATCGGATTTAAGTCTGGGATCTGGCTGGGCCACTCAAGGACATTCACAGAGTTGTCCTGAAGCCACTCCTTTGATATCCTGGCTGTGTGCTTAGGGTCGTTGTCCTGCTGAAAGATGAACCGTCGCCCCAGTCTGAGGTCAAGAGCGCTCTGGAGCAGGTTTTCATCCAGGATGTCTCTGTACATTGCTGCAGTCATCTTTCCCTTTATCCTGACTAGTCTCCCAGTCCCCACAGCATGATGCTGCCACCACCATGCTTCACTGTAGAGATGGTATTGGCCTGGTGATGAGCGGTGCCTGGTTTCCTCCAAACGTGACGCCTGGCATTCACACCAAAGACTTCAATCTTTGTCTCATCAGACCAGAGAAGTTTCTTTCTCATGGTCTGAGAGTCCTTCAGGTGCCTTTTGGCAAACTCCAGGTGGGCTGCCATGTGCCTTTTACTAAGGAGTGGCTTCTGTCTGGCCACTCTACCATGCAGGCCTGATTGGTGGATTGCTGCATTGATGGTTGTCCTTCTGGAAGGTTCTCCTCTCTCCACAGAGGACCTCTGGAGCTCTGACAGAGTGACCATCGGGTTCTTGGTCACCTCCCTGACTAAGGCCCTTCTCCCCTGATCGCTCAGTTTAGATGGCTGGCCAGCTCTAGGAAGTGTCCTGGTGGTTTCAAACTTCTTCCACTTACGGATGATGGAGGCCACTGTGCTTATTGGGACCTTCAAAGCAGCAGAAACTTTTCTGTAACCTTCCTCAGATTTGTGCCTCGAGACAATCCTGTCTCGGAGGTCTACAGACAATTCCTTTGACTTCATGCTTGGTTTGTGCTCTGACATGAACTGTCAACTGTGGGACCTTCTATAGACAGGTGTGTGCCTTTCCAAATCATGTCCAGTCGACTGAATTTACCACAGGTGGACTCCAATGAAGCTGCAGAAACATCTCAAGGATGATCAGGGAAAACAGGATGGACCTGAGCTCGATTTTGAGCTTCATGACAAAGGCTGTGAATACTTATGTACATGGGCTTTCTCAATTTGTTTATTTTTAATCAATTTGAAAAAACCTCAAGTAAACTTTTTTCACGTTGTCATTATGGGGTGTTGTGTGTAGAATTCTGAGGAAAAAAATGAATTGAATCCATTTTGGAATAAGGCTGTGACATAACAAAATGTGGAAAAAGTGATGAAGCGCTGGGAATACTTTCCGGATGCACTGTAAATGTAATGAATTATTTATTATTAAGAATTTGGATGAGATGTCGGTGCCAGCTTAGTTATTAGATAAACAAACTGGATTGATGGACTGTGTGGTCTCCCCTGGTCTAAGTCAAATTTCTCATGTTCTGAAATTGAAAGGTTAAATGTAATGTGATGATGATTCATCCATGATGAGATGGCAGGCAGACAAGCTGGAGACCTGGGCAGACAGCAGTGAGGTGTAAGAAGAAAACGAGAGGAAGATCTGTGCATCATCAGCACACAGGTGGTAGGAGAAGCCATTAGAAGAAATGTGGTGGCCTAAGGAGCGAATGTGGAGAGAATAGAGAAGTGGAAGCAGCGGTGAACCCAGAGATACACCAATGGAAGTTCCATCTATCCATTATCCAACCCGCTATATCCTAACTACAGGGTCACGGGGGATCTGCTGGAGCCAATCCCAGCCAACACTGGGCACAAGTCAGGAAACAAACCCCAGGCAGGGCGCACACACACACACCAAGCACACACACTAGGGACAATTTAGGACCACCAATGCACCTAACCTGCATGTCTTTGGACTGTGGGAGGAAACCCACGCAGACACGGGGAGGACATACAAACTCCACGCAGGGAGGACCCGGGAAGTGAACCCAGATGGGTCTCCTAACTGTGAGGCAGCAGCGCTACCCACTGCGCCACTGTGCCGCCTCCAAAAGAAATTAAAAATAATAATAATAGCGTTACAAATAATATGTGCTCATTCATATCTGCAGAGTCGCCATAAGTTGACACTCTCCAGTATTATGAACTGGTCTCGTCACGTCTCAGGAGTTGGACGTCTTTATAGCGCCATCTGGACTGCAATGTGGCTGCACTCGCAGGGTGTGGGATGGGGTGGGGCGCCCAGCAGTTCTTTATGTTTTTTGTTTCTCCTCCTTTGTATTCCCTGGCATTTTTCTTTCTGCGTTTTGTTAATCACACAATGTCCTCTCCTTGACATTGATGGAAATGTTTTACTTTTCTTCTTTTTTAATAAAAAAAATTGATTACAAAAAAAAAAAAACAAAACAAAAGAAGAAAGAAAGTATTACAGTGAACACGCCAACAAAATATTTATGGAGGATCATCAATCACCTGGGCCAGCAGAATGTGTTTTGATGTCTTAGACATTTTAACAAGGAGGAAAGTTAGTTCATGGTGTTGTCCTGCCAAGATGAAAATTTGGCAGTCCGACTGGGCGCAGGAGATGAGAAAGATCAGGAGTGAGCGTGTTGTTGTTATGATCTGGAAAGCATTATTCATTCTGGGCTTCATAAATATTTTTAAAGGTTCAGCGTATGCATAATGAAAGTGTTCAACATCAGAGAACTCAAATATAGTATCATTTCTACTGAATATATTTTGTTTACATCCTTAGTAAATTTTAGTATTGTTATGTTTTGTATTTTACTGCATCAGCATTTTGATTTTTCTTTGTTGCCACCATTTTGTGCCTTAAATGGACACCAAGCTTGGTTGCTGGGGGTGTGCCAATTAAAGGAATATCCATCTATCCATTTTCCAACCCGCTATATCCTAACTACAGGGTCACAGGGGTCTGCTGGAGCCAATCCAGCCAACACAGGGCGCAAGGCAGGAAACAAACCCGGGCAGGGTGCCTACCCACCACAGGACAAACACACACACACACACACACACACACATTAGGGCCAATTTAGAATTGCCAATCCACCTAACCTGCATGTCATTGGACTGTGGGAGGAAACCCACGCAGACACGAGGAGAACATGCAGACTCCACGCAGGGAGGACCCGGGAAGCGAACCCAGACGGGTCTCCTTACTGCGAGGCAGCAGCGCTACCCACTGCACCACTGTGCTGCCCATAGCTTTGAACATCCATCCATCCATCCATTTTCCAACCCGCTGAATCCGAACACAGGGTCACGGGGGTCTGCCGGAGCCAATCCCAGCCAACACAGGGCACAAGGCAGGAAACAATCCCGGGGAGAGTGCCAACCCACCGCAGGACACACACAAACACCAAGCACACACACACACCAAGCACACATTAGGGCCAATTTAGAATCGCCAATCCACCTAACCTGCATGTCTTTGGACTGTGGGAGGAAACCGGAGCACCCGGAGGAAACCCATGCAGACACGGAGAGAACATGCAAACTCCACGCAGGGTGGACCCGGGAAGCGAACCCGGTTTCCCCAGGTCTCATAAACTGCGAGGCAGCAGCGCTATACACTGCGCCACCGTGCCGCCCTAGCTTTGAACAGCAACTTGAAATTGCAATGCGTCAGTCTGTTGCATCCGCATTATCTGTGCCAAGAAACTTGCCATCCCAGAATGATGACAAGAAACTGGATGCATCAGTAAAAGCTGAAACGGCGGGGTTTCAGAGCAACGGCAAGCGCGGGCATTGTTTAGAACAAGCGTATCTGATGACTGTGCCGCCTACTTCAGTGGAGGCAGAGCGTGCTTTCTCAGCGGTTGGCGTACTCTGCTCTCGCCTGGATGACCACACGCTGGACACGTTGTGCTTTCTACGCTCTTAATACCGCAACTAACTAGATACATATAGGAGGAGTGGTGGCTCTGAGGTTGGGGATCTGCACTGGCAATTGGAAGGTCGCCGGTTCGAATCCCGCAGAGTCCTGGTGGTTTCGAACTTCTTCCACTTATGGATGATGGAGGCCACTGTGCTCATTGGGACCTTCAAAGCAGCAGAAATGTTTCTGTAACCTTCCCCAGATTTGTGCCTCGAGACAATCCTGTCTCGGAGGTCTACAGACAATTCCTTTGACTTCATGCTTGGTTTGTGCTCTGACATGAACTGTCAACTGTGGGACCTTCTATAGACAGGTGTGTGCCTTTCCAAATCAGGTCCAGTCAACTGAATTTACCACAGGTGGACTCCAATGAAGCTGCAGAAACATCTCAAGGATGATCAGGGGAAACAGGATGGACCTGAGCTCAATTTGGAGCTTCATGGGAAAGGTTGTGAATACTTATGTACATGTGCTTTCTCAATGTTTTTATTTTTAATAAATTTGCAAAAATCTCAAGTAAACTTTTTTCACGTTGTCATTATGGGGTGTTGTGTGTAGAATTCTGAGGAAAAAAATGAATTGAATCCATTTTGGAATAAGGCTGTAACATAACAAAATGTGGAAAAAGGGATGAAGCGCTGGGAATACTTTACAGATGCACTGTAAAATGCATTTCTCACTACTCAAAGCACGTCAGTGAGTGGGGAGCCACTTCAACCACCACTAACGTGCAACATCTACCTGGACGACGCGACGGCAGACATTTTTGCACCAATATACTCGCCACACATTAACTGTTAGGTGGTGAAGTTGTGAGAGAGAGAAAGAGACAAATAGAGACTGGGGATGATTAGGGGGCCATAATGACTAGGCCGTGGTGGGCAGTTTAGTCAGGACATTGGGGTACTCCCCTACTCATTACGAAGAATGCCCAGGGATCTTTTCCGATCATAGAGGGTCAGGACCTCGGTTTTACATCTCATCCGAAGGAGGGCATCCATTTTTGTAACACAGCGTCCCCATCACTGCACTGGGGCATTGAGATCCACAAACAGCCCACAGGGTAAGAGCTCCTTTCCCTTTGGGATTAATAAAAATTTTACTTATAGAAATTGAAATACTGCAGTGGGTTGGCACCCTGCCCGGGATTGGTTCCTGCCTTGTGCCCTGTGTTCGCTGGGATTGGCTCCAGCAGACCCCCCGTGACCCTGTGTTCGGATTCAACGGGTTGGAAAATGGATGGAAATTGAAATATATTAGTTTTCAAAATTGTTAGAAATTGCCGGGGAGGCGAATGTTCTAGTGCTGGAGCGCTGAGGTGGGCTCTGTTCGAAGGGTTGACACCTAAAGTCAAGGAAAGGTCCTAAAATGATTTCTGTTTACTAATCACAAACATTCTTTTTAAACCAATAGGAAAATGTGGATGTGAGGAACACACTGCGACTGTGGAGGCAACAAAACACAAAAGCATCACTTCGTAACGCAAATGATTGCGATTTTCTCACCGTGCTTGCAAGAAAATTCCAAAGCAGAGACATCCACAGAACAAGAAGCGAAGACAAAACCAAAGCCTTGCAGGAGACACAAGTCAATTACAGAGGGCTCTCCACCCCAGCTATCTGTTACCAGAACTGATGGCAATTAGTCTAACAATCAGACTTGGGGAGCCATCTTGGGAAATTCAGCAAAATGTCCTCGGCCCTAGACGTGGCAAATTAACTTCTAAACTAAGTGGTTTTTGGGAGGCATTCCTGCCGTAACTCAAGAACATCCTACGCTCCCCCCCGCAACATAATTTAAACAGTTGAACATGAACACCTCAAATCTCACCGGACCCTCACGTCAGCGAGGGGAGAAAAGGTGAAGCTGTGGAAATCTATTTTCAGGGCCTTTCCTTTCTGCCTTTCAAGCGCCGGTAATTTCATCCCAGGAGCCTCACACTCGAGGGAATGTGGAGCCAGCAGTTTCGAGCAAATTCTGCACCAGGTGCTCCTGCGAAAGCCATTCTGTGGTCAGGATTAAAATTGCTTCCTCGTTTTATTTATACAGCCTTAATGGAAGAAGTCTGGCCTTGCCATTAAAGCTGAGCGCTATGAACATGTCCAGATGCCTACGCTTACCGCTTGTCAAGTGCCAGACTCGGCTACACTGTGACCCCCTGAAAACAGGACATCAACAGAAAGAGAAAGAGAAATGGACGATTGAGAAAACAGACCTTCTGAAACAGCAGCCCACCACAAAGAAGTGACTGGACTCACTCAGATGAGGAGAGGAAGAAATACAACCCAGCAAGGGGGGTCATAAACATATGGATTAGCCATTAAGAAGAAGAAACGAGCCTCCAATCAGCCAGTCACGCCGTCTTTACTTTACAGGCGTCTTTATCACAGATGTCTTTGTGGTGTTTATGACCATCCACCAAGGATCAGAGATGTTATGAAAGTATAAAGGAAATAGAGATGAAAACCAGCAAAAGAACATCAGCAAGGCAGAGGCACACAAAGAACAGCAGTAGAGCCGAGCAATGAAGGCGTCTCATCACGCCGACTACGCCGTTCAGAAATGAGAGCTGAAGTGCAACTCTCATGTGTAACACACTCTTCAAAGATAGAAGATAGCTTGGTGGATGGATACTGAGGACAGAGAGATATGAAAGGCACGAGACTGTAGAGAAACACACACAGAGATGACAAAGGCGCTAATCTTAGTGTTCTGCCCCACATGCTCTTACTTGTTGAACTGAGCTCCTGCTTTGTCTTGTCATTTAGTAACACCCCTGTCAGTCACGTCCCACCCTCACAGTGGTGCTATAAATGTCTCACGTAAAACATTTAAATACAATACACCACATGTGTCTCATGTAGGCAACCCTTCATCTCTTGTTTTGGTCACATCTGAAGCGTATCTTTAAGGTCTATAAACCCCTCGGTCTGCTTAGGTGTGCTACGCAGCAATTTGGACTTCAGTCTACGCGCTTCTCTTTGTCTCGATCAGACCGTGGAAATCACTCGCTTTGTAAGAATCTTTAAAAGATGTTTAATGTATACAGTCGGCTATGTATTGATTTGGAAATTATTATTTATTGTCTTTGGTTCTACACCTGTATGTTTCTGTTTGTATATATGTCAGTTTACAATGAGGTACGTCCAGAAAAAGCCTTCAAGAAAGCTCACCCTTGTCATTGTTTATGTGGATGTAGATAGATAGATAGATAGATAGATAGATAGATAGATAGATAGATAGATAGATAGATAGATAGATAGATAGATAGATAGATAGATAGATAGATAGGAGTGAAAGGCACTATATAATAGATAGATAGATAGAGTGAAAGGCACTATATAATAGATAGATAGATAGATAGATAGATAGATAGATAGATAGATAGATAGATAGATAGATAGATAGATAGATAGATAGATAGATAGATAGATAGATAGATAGGAGTGAAAGGCACTATATAATAGATAGATAGATAGAGTGAAAGGCACTATATAATAGATAGATAGATAGATAGATAGATAGATAGATAGATAGATAGATAGATAGATAGATAGATAGATAGATAGATAGATAGATAGATAGATAGATAGATAGATAGATAGAGGCACTATACAGAAGATATATAAATGTTTAAAGAACTATAAAACAGACACAAGTGAAAACTGCAGAGAGTGATATCGTTACGTGTGAAAGGCCCTGTATGGTACAAAGACAGATGTGAAAAGCACTGTGTCATAGGGAGATAAGCAGATGTGAAAGGCACTACATACTAGATAGATAGATGGTAAATAGAAATTTAGATGTGAAAGGCACTATAGTAGGGAGACAGATATGAAAGGCAGTACATACTATTTCATAAATAGATAGACAGATATAAAATCCACTGTATAAAAGATAGATAGATATCAAAGGCACAATATAGTAACTACATGTGAATGACTCTACATAATAACTTTATAAGTGATAGATTAGACCTTCTTCATCTCTGTCACTGTCTACCTGATAAATAGTTAAAATTGATAAAAGCACTTTTTAAGGGATTAATAAATATACTCTATAATCTATCTATAATGCCTTATTCAAGCTCATATAGCGCCTTTCCTTGTTATTAATTATGCAGTGTGCTATCCATCTATGTGTTGCTTTGAGAGTAATTGATAGAAAAGGCGCTATATAAACACCTGAGAGACACATGCCGTGATGTCTTATCTGTCACTTACTGTATCTAGTGACTTATCTCTCTACCCATCATGAACCTCATAAATGACAAAACCCTTCCCACCCACCTTATATAGCTCCTTTTTGTATGTCTATCTTTATGTCACATTTTTAATAATGCAATGTTGTAAATGTGGGTTTTGGACTCAAGTTGGGTTCTATTTTTATTCATTTTTTGATCCTGGTGATTGTTTTCTCTCACTGATTATTCACTGTATATTTATTCAGGTAATGCCACTTCCTGCTGTGTTTTGGCACAGTGTTGTCAGACAGAACCAGACTCTGTTAGAGAGTTGCCAGCCCAGGGGCAGCTGAGATATAAGATTGAGGTGAACAGTACTATATAGTGCCTTTCATTGCTGTCTCTCTTGAGGGCAAATGGCAGGCCAAGGGCCAAAGCAGCAGACTTTGGAAGCCACATTGGCAAAGACAAGAACTGAAGACAGACTTGCAAATGCCATTTGCCCCGTAAGTGGCCTGACAAAGAGGAGAACAAACCACAGGGCAATACATCTGGAACGAGGCGACTGGGTGAAATTTGGCTTTTTATAGAAGCGTTTACGGAATAATGAATAAATAAATATAGGCACACACTATACTCTGAGCACACACCAGAGTGACTAAAAAGTACTTTAAAGAGAATAACAACTTCTGACTTGGCAGTCCCTGTCACAGGCATATTGCTGTTGGTATAAAGGACCCCCAGTCGCCTTTCTTGACACATTAATGCTGAATAATTCATTGCCTGAAAGTCCTCAGTGTTAGCGCCTCAGAGAGAGGATGTGCAGCATTGTTTACAATGGCACTCGGTTTTGTTTTAATCCTCTCCTGCTCTACTACCTCCAAGGGTTCCAGAGTGCGTCCCGTAACTGTGCCTGCTTGTTGATTTGGTGGGCCTCTCTTGAAGTGACATCACCAGCCCCGCACACCACACTGGCCATCAGAGAGTTGTAGACGATGTGAAGTTTGTCACAACCCACATTACCTGCCCACCCACTACCCCTACCCAGCCCTGCATTGATAATAATAATTAATAATAATAAGGAGCCTGCTCTGCCCTTTCTTCTATAGTTCCCCTGTGTTAGGAGACCAGTCCAGCCTGTCATTGACCCCCATGTACACGGCTTCACAGTGGTGAGCCAGCTTTATCAAAAAGCTGCTCTAATTAGTAGGATTTCCTTCTGTCAGTCAAATCAGTCATGTTTGAACCAATCAGAATCCACCAAGTACAGGGAGGCAGGACTCTTCATGTCTGGATTTGAGGCCCTCTGCACTCAGGGGGGAGTATTAAACTGGGCTGCACTGCTGGCTATAGCCACCAGGAGGCAGCACTGTATGGCAGCTGTGGGTCTGATGTTCACAGCACCCTCTGTTCTGCAGTTAGTGCTTTTCTTAGAATACTGAAGGCGTATATGATTTAGTAGCATTACTGGGGAGCAGGGTTCAACATCATAAATGGTAGGCGGCCATCTCAAAGGGTAGCCTCCGCTACCCCACCTCTTACAAGACACCTCCGAAAAGCACAGCTTAGCCACTGAACGGGAGCAAACATGGCGCTGCTGCTCCGAGAGGGAGACTTGCCCTCCTCTCGGTGGATCTAGGGGTCACGGCCTCACACAGACGAGACAGGGCCCAGCCCGCTGCTGCTGCTGCTGGCAGTCTTTCTCCTGCAGTGGCTTCGGAGGGTCACGTAGGCAGGATGTCATTTTCCTCGAGTTCTGCCAGGAGTGAGCTCATGGTCTCCGTTCCACTGCGGTCACGGAAGTGCGGCATGTAACACAACTTGCTTTCATAGTCGACCCGTGACTGGATATTTCCACAAGTGCCTCTTACAGTACTCACGCATACGACTGCTCATCTAACACAGACTCGAACACAAAGGTTGACAGATGGCTACGGCGGGAGGGTGGGCAGACTTTAAACTACGACACAGATCAAGAGCTACTTACTGTAAGAAGAAACATCAGGATGCCTGCTGTCTCCACGGGCAAACGAGAATTAATGATTTGAACACAAATCTGAGTGGCTTCGGGTGCAATGGCTTGTTATTTGTACACATTAGGTTAGGGTGTTGCAGCCGCAATGGGTGCAAGTTTCAAATTAACAGGAATCCTAAAGAGATGTTTCAGTAAACCTGGATTGTGAAGTTAACAAGGGCGGCGGGGTGCCACGTCATAAGTGGCATTGCAGGCTGCAGAGCACAAACAACACAAATGGTAGCAGAAACAAAGCACCTTTTGTTACAGCCCTGGCATTTCTGCCCTGTAACACTACATGACTTTTCCAGCGGCTTCAATTATATAATATTAGAAAGTCAGAGACGGGCACAATGCAACATGACCACCAGTTGTTTAGTCTAACATCCCCAACAACTCAGATAGATACATCTGTGACTCACGTTAAGTCATATGGGTGGGCTCGTGTGTGTGAGAGCGGACAACCAATGGGTGCCACGTGACCAGATGGAGCCACAAGGCCCTGACAAACTGTAAAGGGAACAAAGGACACGGCCACACCAGATGTTACGTGACAGTCCTTGGCTTATGTTAAGCCCCCCGTCACACTACACGACTTTTTCAGCCGCAGACTTCATTGATATACACTCACTGGCCAATTTATTAGGTAGTTCCGGGTTGGACCCCCTTTTTCACTTCAGAACTGCTGTAATTCTTCATGGCGTAGATTCAACAAGGTGCTGCTGATGTTGGTCCATAATTGACATGACAGCCATCACGCAGTCGCTGAAGATTTGTTGGCCGCACATCCGTGATGTGAATCTTCCTATTATTCCGCTGGCTTGAGATCTGGCGACTGTGGGGGACGATTTGAGTCCAGCGAACACATTGTCATGTTCAAGAAACCAGTTAGAGATGATCTGAGCTTTGTGACAGGGCGTGTTATTCTGTTGGAAAAGAGCCGTCAGGAGATGGTGGTCACAAAGGGATGGACCTGCAGTCAGCAACAACACTCAGGTAGGCTGTGGCATTTAAACGATGCTCAGCTGATATTAAGGGACCCAAAGCGTGCCAAGAAAAAATGCCCCACCACATCACACCACCAGCACCAGCCTGAACCGCTGATGCAAGGCAGGATGCACTCATGTTGTCGCCGCCAAATTCTGACCCCCACCATCTGAAAGTCGCAGCAGAAATCAGGACTCATCAGACCAGGTGTCGTTTCTTCCAATCTTCTGTTGTCTAATTTTAGTGAGCCGTGCGAATTGTAGCCTCGGTTGCCTGTTCTCAGCTGACAGGAGTGGCACCCGGGGTGGTTTCTGAATTTCTGTCTAACCGATAGCCCGAGGGTGATCTGGCTCGTAAGATCCTCGTTGTTGGGGACCCAAGTGGCTGGACCAGGCCAAGGGGTCGCCCACGTAACACCTGGCTGCGGCAGATAGAGGGTCATTTCTGGAGGGCAGGACTGGACCCTCGTGTCTGCCTTGGGGGGTTGCCAACCGGGATCCCGAGCTGTTTCGACGTGTGGTGGGTGCGGCAACGTGCTGTACCAGTGCACCGACTTGACTTGACTTGATAGAAGCTGCTAGGCTTTGCAACCAAGGAAGTGTGGAGCTGGCTGGCATTTTGTCCTGAGATTTTCACTTGTGTAGATCAATTTTGTACCCTAGTCCTGTAACACTTGTTCCCAAAGAGTCCCCCAGAAGGATGTTACAGTGCATCCAGAAAGTATTCACAGGGCGTCACTGTTTCCACATTTTGTTATGTTTCAGCCTTATTCCAAAATGGATTCAATTCATTTTTTTCCTCAGAATTCTACACACAACACCCCATAATGACAACATGAAAAAAGTTTACTTGAGGTTTTTGCAAATTTATTAAAAATAAAAAAACTGAGAAAGCACATGTCCATAAGTATTCACAGCCTTTGCTCAATACTTTGTCGATGCCCCTTTGGCAGCAATTCCAGCCTCAAGTCTTGTTGAATATGATGCCACAAGCTTGGCACACCTATCCTTGGCCAGTTTGGCCCATTCCTCTTTGCAGCACCTCTCAAGCTCCATCAGGTTGGATGGGAAGCGTCGGTGCACAGCCATTTTAAGATCTCTCCAGAGATGTTCAATCAGATTCAAGTCTGGGCTCTGGCTGGGCCACTCAAGGACATTCACAGAGTTGTCCTGAAGCCACTCCTTTGATATCTTGGCTGTGTGCTTAGGGTCGTTGTCCTGCTGAAAGATGAACCGTCGCCCCAGTCTGAGGTCAAGACCGCTCTGGAGCAGGTTTTCATCCAGGATGTCTCTGTACATTGCTGCAGTCATCTTTCCCTTTATCCTGACTAGTCTCCCAGTTCCCCACAGCATGATGCTGCCACCACCATGCTTCACTGTAGGGATGGTTTTGGCCTGGTGATGAGCGGTGCCAGGTTTCCTCCAAACGTGACGCCTGGCATTCACACCAAAGAGTTCAATCTTTGTCTCATCAGACCAGAGAATTTTCTTTCTCATGGTCTGAGAGTCCTTCAGGTGCCTTTTGGCAAACTCCAGGTGGGCTGCCATGTGCCTTTTACTAAGGAGTGGCTTCCGTCTGGCCACTCTACCATACAGGCCTGATTGGTGGATTGATGCAGAGATGGTTGTCCTTCTGGAATGTTCTCCTCTCTCCACAGAGGACCTCTGGAGCTCTGACAGAGTGACCATCGGTCTTGGTCACCTCCTTGACTAAGGCTCTTCTCCCGCGATCACTCAGTTTAGATGGCCGGCCAGCTCTAGGAAGAGTCCTGGTGGTTTCGAACTTCTTCCACTTACGGATGATGGAGGCCACTGTGCTCATTGGGACCTTCAAAGCAGCAGACATTTTTCTGTAACCTTCCCCAGATTTGTGCCTCGAGACAATCCTGTCTCGGAGGTCTACAGACAATTCCTTTGACTTCATGCTTGGTTTCTGCTCTGACATGAACTGTCAACTGTGGGACCTTCTATAAACAGGTGTGTGCCTTTCCAAATCATGTCCAGTCTACTGAATTTACCACAGGTGGACTCCAATGAAGCTGCAGAAACATCTCAAGGATGATCAGGGGAAACAGGATGGACCTGAGCTCAATTTGGAGCTTCATGGCAAAGGCTGTGAATACTTATGGACATGGGCTTTCTCAGTTTTTTTATTTTTTATAAATTTGCAAAAACCTCAAGTAAACTTTTTTCACGTTGTTATTATGGGGTGTTGTGTGTAGAATTCTGAGGAAAAAAATGAATTAAATCCATTTTTGAATAAGGCTGTAACATAACAAAATGTGCAGAAAGTGATGAAGCGCTGGGAATACTTTCCGGATGCACTGTACCTTCATTATGTTGACCTCTTTTGCAAGTCACTTTGGAATAAATCGTCTTCTAAGCAAATAAATGTAAATGTAACGAATTATTCAGTTTCAGCTTTACTCAATCAAAAAAGGCTGTGATATATAGCCGGCAGCTTATCCTGGCTAATACCCACAAGCCGCCAGATGGAGCCCTCCCAGCAACATGGCGGTGCCCCGAGTTCCAGCAGGGCATCATGGGCCTTGGAGTCTTTCATCACAGCCCTGCTGGATAAGGTGAGGGCCGCCAGGGACTTGTATTTTCCTTACAGCCCGGAAGTACTTCCCAGTGTCGAGGGGACGGCAAGAATGACATACTTCCGGGCTGAAGAAAAGAAGAAGTTTTCACCTGACTCGGAAGTGGACTGAGGGACAGAAACACTTCTGGGTTAAAGACTTTAAAAGGACTGTGAGAGATCCCAGTAGGGAGCCGAATTGGGAGGAAGGGTGACTGAGTTGCTGGGTGGAGTGGAGGAATTATTATTAAGTATTGTATAGTATTGATTTATTGAGTATTGTGGAGTGGGGGTGCTTGGTGCACACTATTATTAAAATAAATATTAATTCTTGGACTTTTATCTGGTGTCTGATGTGTGGTCTGAGGGTTCAAGGGGACGACAGCGCCCCCTATCTGTCACAAAGCTTACCACTGACACAATGTATTTGTTCATGTACTCCATTTCAACCAGACACTAATTTAATAATTTACATTGACATGGATGTATCCCCCCCCCCCCCAAATACTTCAGCCCCCTAGGCACCCCATCTCTTTACCATATTAACTCTTTCAGGGCTGATGTTGACTTTTGTCGAAATTCAGGGGCAGAGGACGGTATCCCGCCGTAAACGAAGACAAAACTCGCCGTTATGTTTTAGTTCAACCCTCTTTGCTAGAAGGCTTCGTTGATTTGACCTCGATTCCCTGCGCATGCGTGAGTAGCAAAGAGCAAACAGCCTCTATAATGGCATCGACGTCTAACGGGAGACCAAAGCGAATGCACAAAGCAAAATAGTCCGTGGACGACGTTTTGCGTATTATCGCCAGATTGGACTCCAATTTTGATGCAGGTGATCTGAAGATGGAGATTGCAAACGAAAGTGAGGTAACGGGCTTCAGCTGATTGTGGTGCTGAACACGCTTGTGTAGCTGATGAGCCAACGGCAACATTCGCCTGGGAGGACCACCACTTATGGTGGCAGGAGATACAAAACAGATCACGTGGCACTGCCACGTGAAGACAGGCCAGGCAGCCAGCCCGCCACGCTTTCCTGCTGGCCATCACCCTGCCCCTACACGACCACCAGAGACGGTGAACAGGAGCCGACAGCAGCCACACCAGCAGACATTTTACATGCGAAACCTTTGCTTTGTGTGCTTTTCAGAAAATGGAGTTGCCTGCAAAAAATATTCAGCCCTCAAAGAGTCAAAGGAAAGTGTAGTTCATCTAGTTACCACAAGAGGTGCACTTCCTTCCATTTCAGAAAGACAAAATGGCTGCTAGTGGGTACTCTGCACCTGGGCGCCTGGTCCATTTGGACTTTATAAATCTCAAAGTCCTGCTTCCACAAAACCCAGCTTGGGCTCGAGTGAGATGAGGCGGAGAGCAGCAGCAGCCCCAGCCTCCAGTGCTCAAGGCCCATCTGGCTCCTCACTGAAGACGGGACGGATCAAGGCCGGTTTGACAAGACAAACCCATTTATTCAAAAAGACGAGATCCGCTCCAAGTGGAAAAATGACAAAATGGGAGAAAACAAAGCAGAGCTTCGTATTCACTGAGCAATCCGAGGAATGTTTCCATCAGATGGAGGGGCTGTGAAACAGCCAGCTTGGCGTCTCTGCATGGAAAGCTCTCGACAGCAGATTGCTTTTATTCTCATTTATTGTTTCTGTATCCATAAAGCTCTTCTTCTCCCCCCTGGGGTTTAAAAGTCCATTTGCAGACGTCTGCAGAAACAGACAATCGTGAAGCCAAACTGGGCTCTGATGTGGGATAAGCAAACAGATTCACGAATGGAGTGGAAAAATGTCGAGGAAATCAATGAGAAGGGGGACGCCTCTGTAGGTTTGATTTGGGTTTGTCAATCTGCCCCTTTGTGTCTTTCAAACTGCTAATCTTTAGTTAAAAAAGAAATAAATAAGACAACTGAAAAGAGAAATGTTCAACAAAACTGACCTAAATGGAGATGGGAACTGATTAATAGTCACCTGAGGTTTGGACCTTAAATGAGACAAGAACTTCACCATGTCCAAAAGGTTACAGTTGGAACATCCATCCATCCATCCATTGTCCAACCCGCTGAATCCGAACACAGGGTCACGGGGGTCTGCTGGAGCCAACACAGGGCACAAGGCAGGAACCAATCCCGGGCAGGGTGCCAACCCACCGCAGGACACACACAAACACACCAAACACACGCTAGGGCCAATTTAGAATCACCAATCCACCATGTCTTTGGACTGTGGGAGGAAACCCACGCAGACACGGGGAGAACATGCAAACTCCACGCATGGAGGACATGGGAAGCGAACCCAGGTCCCCAGGTCTCCCAACTGCGAGGCAGCAGCGCTACCCACTGCGCCACCGTGCCGCCCACAGTTGGAACAATTTACAAAAAATAAAATAACAGAATTATAAAACGGCACATGAGCCAACGAGGCTGCTCAGTGACTGCAATCTGAAATGCAGAAATAAAAAGTCAGTTAGTGTAAGACACCTTAATGTGATGTGTAATGATGTAATGGATGTAGAGGCGGCCCACTCCTACATGTACATGGGGGTCAATGACAGGCTGGACTGGTCCCCTAACACAGGGGAACTACAGAAGAAAGGGCAGAGCAGGCTCCTTCTTATTATTAAATCTTATTATCAATGCAGGGCTGGGTGGGGGTAGTGGGTGGGCAGGTAATGTGGGGTGTGACAAACTTCACATCGTCCACACTGGCCATCAGAGAGTTGTAGTGTGCGGGGCTGGTGATGTCACTTCAAGAGAGGCCCACCAAAGCAACAAGCAGGCACAGTTACGGGACGCACTCTGGAACCCTTGGAGGTAGTAGAGCAGGAGAGGATTAAAACAAAACCGAGTGCCATTGTAAACAATGCTACACATCCTCTCTCTGATGCGCTAACACTGAGGACTTTCAGGCAATGAATTATTCAGCATTAATGTGTCAAGAAAGGCGACTGGGGGTCCTTTATACCAACAGCAATATGCCTGTGACAGGGACTGCCAAGTCAGAAGTTGTTATTCTCTTTAAAGTACTTTTTAGTCACTCTGGTGTGTGCTCAGAGTATAGTGTGTGCCTATATTTATTTATTCATTCTTCCGTAAACGCTTCTATAAAAAGCCAAATTTCACCCAGTCGCCTCGTCCCAGATGCTCGTCTATGTGTATTGCCCTCTGGTTTGTTCTCCTCTTTGTCAGGCCACTTACGGGGCAAATGGCATCTGCAAGTCTGTCTTCAGTTATTGTCTTTGCCAATGTGGCTTCCAAAGTCTGCTGCTTTGGCTCTTGGCCTGCCATTTGCCCTCAAGAGAGACAGCAATGAAAGGCACTATATAGTACCCTTCACCTCAATCTTATATCTCAGCTGCCCCTGAGCTGGTAACTCTCTAACAGAGTCTGGTTCTGTCTGACAACACTGTGCCAAAACACAGCAGGAAGTGGCATTACCTGAATAAATATACAATGAGTCCAAAACCCACATTTACAACACTGCGTCATTAAAAAAGTGACATAAAGATAGACATACAAAAAGGAGCTATATAAGGTGGGTGGGAAGGGTTTTGTCATTTATGAGGTTCATGATGGGTAGAGAGATAAGTCACTAGATACAGTAAGTGACAGATAAGACATTACAGCATGTGTCTCTCAGGTGTTTATATAGCGCCTTTTCTATCAATTACTCTCAAAGCAATACATTGATGGATAGCACACTGCATAATTAAGAACAAGGAAAGGCACTATATGAGCTTGAATAAGGCATTATAGATAGATTATAGATTATAGAGTATACTTATTAATCCCTTAAAAAGTGCTTTTATCAATTTTAGCTATTTATCAGGTAGACAGTGACAGAGATGAAGAAGGTCTAATCTATCACTTATAAAGTTATTATGTGAGTCGTTCACATGTAGTTACTATATTGTGCCTTTGATATCTATCTATCTTTTATACAGTGGCTTTTATATCTGTCTGTCTATTTATGAAGTAGTATGTACTGCCTTTCATATCTGTCTCCCGACTATAGTGCCTTTCACATCTGCTTATCTCCCTATGACACAGTGCTTTTCACATCTGTCTTTGTACCATACAGGGCCTTTCACACGTAACGATATCACTCTCTGCAGTTTACCGTCTTTCACTTGTATCTGTTTTATAGTTCTTTAAACATTTATATATCTTCTGTATAGTACCTCGATCTATCTATCTATCTATCTATCTATCTATCTATCTATCTATCTATCTATCTATCTATCTATCTATCTATCTATCTATCTATCTATCTATCATATAGTGCCTTTTACATCTGTCTATTTATCTATTATATAGTTCCTTTCATATCTATCTATCTATCTATCATATAGTGCCTTTTACATCTATCTATCTATCTATCATATAGTGCCTTTTACATCTATCTATCTATCATATAGTGCCTTTTACATCTATCTATCTATCTATTATATAGTTCCTTTCCTATCTATCTATCTATCTATCTATCTATCTATCTATCTATCTATCTATCTATCTATCTATCTATCTATCTATCATATAGTGCCTTTTACATCTATCTATCTATCATATAGTGCCTTTTACATCTATCTATCTATCTATCTATCTATCTATCTATCTATCTATCTATCTATTATATAGTTCCTTTCCTATCTATCTATCTATCTATCTATCTATCTATCTATCTATCTATCTATCTATCTATCTATCTATCTATCTATCTATCTAAATTTGTCACCCACTGATAGAGGCCCATAGAGGGTTAGATCCTTAGTAAATTATTAAGAATCAAAAATACCATCATATACTTGTACTCATTGACCTTGAAGTAGTCTATAATGACACCCGACATGCTTATGTTTGAAATGTGTCATCTTTAACCTTCTGGTAGTGGCTCTTAGAGGTCTAAGACTTTAGTCAGTCTATCAGTCATCTTCGCCAGCCCACCACAGTGTATCAATAATTAAATGCGCTATGAAATTAATTTTTGTTTCTTATTTATGTAGGTAGTTATTTCTTTGTTTATTACAGCGACACCAAACACAACAAGCAATGAAAACTCATTTCAGCCGCTACAGTCCAGGCGGCGGGCTCTACCGAGTTCTCTTCCTTTAATTGGTGAATCATCAGTTGTGTGAACGTCAATATCTGGCCATCAAGAGCCACCTTTACAGCAGACACTTCATATGCAGACCCATGATGAGGAATTCAGAGCTTCTTAAATTCAAGTCGCCCTCTGGACTTTTTCTTGTGTTTCTGTCCGCCACAGATGTGCACAGTCACAGCTTTTTGAGCTTCACTGTCCACTAGCGGTTTTAATTTCAGGTTGCATGCAGTGCGACCGAAATAGATAAATGAATACTTTGAAAAGGGCACAAATAAATAAGCAACAAACATATATTTCATGACACATTTAATGACTTAAGCTCATATATCATTGTGTCATTTATTTATTTACTAGCCATCCCTCGCGGCTTCACCCGCGTATTAGTGACACAGGACAGTGAGGAGGCCCCGTCCAGCTCTCTACTCCTGACGTCACTCTTCCCCGTCTCCTTGGCCCACAGCCTCTCTCTCGGATTAGCGTGAATAAATCACTCCTGCAAGTGAACTCTGATACTTAGCGCAATGAGAGAAGTCGCAAAATCAAGTGGAATGTTCAAGTAAATTCTAGAAAATAAAAAGTTAAAAGTAGTTCTCTCATTTGCTAACTAAGCGGAGTTAAGGTTACGCCTCGAGGCAGACACGGGAGTGAGGAGGGCCCCACAGCCTGATAAAGTCTTTCTCAAATTTGTGCAAATTCATTGGTACTGCAAGCGAACTCTGATACTCGCAGAATCAACTGGAATGTTCAAGCAAATTACAGAAAAAAACCCAATTAGTAGTTCTCTCATGAAAAGCGGACAGGCATACAAATGGGTCTAAAAAACTATTAAGAAATTTCATGCTTGGACCACGAAATTTTTAAAACCCTTTCTTAGCGAGCACCTATGGGCCACGGGTAACCTACATTCCAAATTTCAAGTCCCAAGTCCTCATGCTTTGGGAGATTTCGTGATGAATGAGTCAGTGGGATTTGGCTTTTATATACACAGTCATATGAAAAAGTTCAGGACCCCCTCTTAATTCTTTGGATTTTTGTTTCTCATTGGCTGAACTTCCTTTTAATATCTGACATGCCTTATGGACACAGTAGGATTTCAGCGGTGACATTAAGTTTATTGGATTAACAGAAAATATGCAATATGCATCATAACAAAATTAGACGGGTGCATAAATGTGGGCTCCCCAACAGAGATATGACATCAATACTTAGTTGAGCCTCCTTTTGTCCTCTAGACGATGTCCTCCTGTAGCCTCTGATGAGTGTCTGGATTCTGGATGGAGGTATTGTTCACCATTCTTCATACAAAATCTCTCCAGTTCAGTTCAATTTGATGGACACCCTGCTTCAAATCATCCCATAGATTGTCGATGATATTCAAGTCAGGGGACTGTGACGGCCATTCCAGAACATTCTACTTCTCCCTCTGCATGAATGCCTTTGTAGATTTCCAACTGTGTTTTGGGTCATTGTCTTGTTGGAATATCCAACCTCTGCGTAACTTCAACTTTGTGACTGATGCTTGAACATTATCCTGAAGAATTTGTTGATATTGGGTTGAATTCATCTGACCCTCGACTTTAACAAGGGCCCCAGTCCCTGAACTAGCCACACAGCCCCACAGCATGATGGAACCTCCACCAAATGTGACAGTAGGTAGCAGGTGTTTTTCTTAGAATGTGCTGTTCTCCTTCTGCCATGCAAAGCGCTTTTTGTTCTGACCAAATAACTCAATTGTTGTCTCATCAGTCCAAAGCACTTTGCTTCAAAATGAATCTGGCTTGTCTAAATGAGCATTGGCATACAACAAGCGACTCTGTTTGTGGCGTGAGTGCAGAAAGGGCTTCTTTCTCATCACCCTGCCATACAGATGTTTGAATTGTAGAACGATGTACAGATACACCATCTGCAAGATGTTCTTGCAGGTCTTTGGAGGTGATCTGTGGGTTGTCTGTCACCATTCTCACAATCCTGCTCATATGCCGCTCCTGTATTTTTTTTGGCCTGCCAGACCTGCTGGTTTAACAGCAACTGTGCCTGTGGCCTTCCATTTCCTGATTCCATTCCTTACAGTTACAGAAACTGACAGTTTAAACCTCTGAGATGGCTTTTTGTAGCCTTCCCCTAAACCAGGAGACTCAACAATCTTAGTATTCAGATCTTTGGAGAGTTGCTTTGAGGATCCCATGCTGTCCCTCTTCAGAGGAGAGTCAAAGGGAAGGAAGCACAACTTGTAATTGACCACCTTAAATCCCTTTATATCTCATGATGGGACACACCGGTCTATGAAGTTCAAGGCTTAACGAGCTCATCAACCAATCAGCATTGAGCAGTGACAGGCATTCAAATCAGCACAATGACAAGGGGATCCACATTTGTGCACAGCCAGTTTTTCACATTTGATTTAATTTCATACAACTAAATACTGCGTCACTAAAAATCTTTGTTCGGAAAACACCGCAGTACTCAGATGTTCCTAGAAAATGAAAGACAGACCACTGGTATCTTTATTGTTGAAAGGAGAGTCAATTATTATACAGGCTTAGAGGGGGTCCCAAACTTTTTCATATGACTGTATATTCCAAATTTCAAGTCCTAATGGTTTTGGAGATTTTGTGATGAGTGAGTCAGTGGAATTTGGCTTTTATATATATACAGTATTTATTCATTGCATTCGTAGTCTGAGTCCCGACCTGAATTGTATGGGTGGTTACCTACCAGGTAACGTTTGTGGTTGGTGTGCCATTTGGCAAACATCCGCCACGGTGCCCTCTTCAGTTGCAAGAAGCAGATCACGGAATGGTGCATAGTTTACTGTCAAATAATGCGAAGAGTACGCGACATGTCCGAGGTTCGATCCCTGAGAGGGAAGCAGTAGAGTGTGTACGCCTGATGAGCATAAATGAGGGCAAAACACGTGTTGCGTACTCTGCATTATTTGACAGTAAACTATGCAATATATATATATACATATATATAAAGATTGGGGGCGGCACGGTGGCGCAGTGGGTAGCGCTGCTGCCTCGCAGTTGGGAGACCTGGGGACCTGGGTTCGCTTCCCGGGTCCTCCCTGCGTGGAGTTTGCATGTTCTCCCCGTGTCTGTGTGGGTTTCCTCCCACAGTCCAAAGACATGCAGGTCAGGTGGATTGGTGATTCTAAATTGGCACTAGTGTGTGCTTGGTGTGTGTGTGTGTCCTGTGGTGGGTTGGCACCCTGCCCGGGATTTGTTCCTGCCTTGTGCCCTGTGTTGGCTGGGATTGGCTCCAGCAGACCCCCGTGACCCTGTGTTCGGATTCAGCGGGTTGGAAAATGGATGGATGGATGGATAGATAGATTGGCACATTTCACAATGCATTTATTTACTCACCTATGTATTTATTTATTTATTTTATTTTGTCCAAAATACTCCTCCATATACAACAGCTGGGAAATGAACAGTGGCACGAGCGCAGTGGCTGAGCATTTAATTTTGAAGAAGAAAAATACATTTAAAATATATATTTAATATATGACTGTTTCTCTTCAATGCATGCTAATTTTGTAAGAGTAGCCAGCAACAAGTTGACAATTTTCTGCAGCAGGTACACAAATGCGGCCCATGAGCGTACAAATCTGGGAGCAGGCATTGCAGTCAGGTGCCCATCGTCAGCATCCCGGCCACAAAGTGCGGTTTAAAATAAAAACAAAGAGTAAGAGAAAGCCACACTCACCTCGGGGTGAATCGCTTTGAACACGGGGGCATCCATTAAGGTTATCTGACTCTGAGGAAGAAAAAGAAACACAAACAATATGAGCGAGTGAACGTTTACTGAGAGAGCAGCTCCTCCAAAGTCCTTCAACTCTCCGGGTTCTTCTTAAAGTGCAGCATGATGGCGGGCAGTCTGCAAAGTATTATAAAGTCTGTCATGCCTTCATTTTTAATTCACATGTTCAGGGGTTATTGGGTGGTCTCTCTCTATACATCACTATGTATAAATATGAATTACTGTGGATGGATGAATGGAAACCCATTATAAATGGCAACTTGATAAAGGATGTACTGTGCAAGGTGCTATATAGGAAGAAATGTCCTTTACAGAACACGAGGGCTTTAATTTTACAATCAATCCTAATGTGCTGAGGGACACACCCTGAAAGGCACTATATTGAAAGCAGTGCCTTTACATCCACATTATATACAAGAGAGTCAGTGTAACACTGCAAGGCAATATAAAAAAACTGAAGGTCTTTAACTTTATAGCATAGAGTAACATGATGTGCAATACACCATGTAAGGCGCTATATACAGTGCATCTGGAAAGTATTCCCAGCACTTCATCACTTTTTCCACATTTTGTTATGTTACAGCCTTATTCCAAAATGGATTCAATTCATTTTTTTCCACAGAATTCTACACACAACACCCCATAATGACAACATGAAAAAAGTTTACTTGAGGTTTTTGCAAACTTATTAAAAATAAAAAAAATTGAGAAATCCCATGTCCATAAGTATTCACAGCCTTTGCCATGAAGCTCCAAATTGAGCTCAGGTCCATCCTGTTTCCCCTGATCATCCTTGAGATGTTTCTGCAGCTTCATTGGAGTCCACCTGTGGTAAATTCAGTTGACTGCACATGATTTGGAAAGGCACACACCTGTTCATAGAAGGTCCCACAGTTGACAGTTCATGTCAGAGCACAAACCAAGCATGAAGTCAAAGGAATTGTCTGTAGACCTCCGACACAGGATTGTCTCGAGGCACAAATCTGGGGAAGGTTACAGAAAAATTTCTGCTGCTTTGAAGGTCCCAATGAGCACAGTGGCCTCCATCATCCGTAAGTAGAAGAAGTTTGAAACCACCAGGACTCTTCCTAGAGCTGGCCGGCCATCTAAACTGAGCAATCAGGGGAGAAGGGCCTTAGTCAGGGAGGTGACCAAGAACCCGATGGTCACTCTGTCAGAGCTCCAGAGGTCCTCTGTGGAGAGAGGAGAACCTTCCAGAAGGACAACCATCTCTACAGCAATCCACCAATCAGGCCTGTATGGTAGAGTGGCCAGACGGAAGCCACTCCTTAGTAAAAGGCACATGGCGGCCCACCTGGAGTTTGACAAAAGGCACCTGAAGGACTCTCAGACCATGAGAAAGAAAATTCTCTGGTCTGATGAGACAAAGATTGAACTCCTTGGTGTGAATGCCAGGTGTCACGTTTGGAGGAAACCAGGCACCGCTCATCACCAGGCCAATACCATCCCTACAGTGAAGCACGGTGGTGGCAGCATCATGCTGTGGGGATGGGAGACTAGTCAGGATAAAGGGAAAGATGACTGCAGCAATGTACAGAGACATCCTGGATGAAAACCTGCTCCAGAGCGCTCTTGACCTCAGACTGGGGCGACGGTTCATCTTTCAGCAGGACAACGACCCTAAGCACACAGCCAAGATATCAAAGGAGTGGCTTCAGGACAACTCTGTGAATGTCCTTGAGTGGCCCAGCCAGAGCCCAGACTTGAATCTGATTGAACATCTCTGGAGAGATCTTAAAATGGCTGTGCACCGACGCTTCCCATCCAACCTGATTGAACTTGAGAGGTGCTGCAAAGAGGAATGGGCCAAACTGGCCAAGGAGAGGTGTGCCAAGCTTGTGGCATCATATTCAACAAGACTTGAGGCTGGAATTGCTGCCAAAGGGGCATCGACAAAGTATTGAGCAAAGGCTGTGAATACTTATGGACATGGGATTTCTCAGTTTTATTATTTTTAATAAATTTGCAAAAATCTCAAGTAAACTTTTTTCACGTTGTCATTATGGGGTGTTGTGTGTAGAATTCTGAGGAAAAAAATGAATTGAATCCATTTTGGAATAAGGCTGTAACATAACAAAATGTGGAAAAAGTGATGAAGCGCTGGGAATACTTTCTGGACGCACTGTAGCCGGATGTACTCCCAAGTCATGGGGTCGGAAGCCCCAAAATATTTCCAGGTTGAAGAATACCTCAAGTCCTCCGTTTGATCCAGAAGTGCTGGCAAGTCACAGGGACAGAAGAACGGAAGCACTTCTGGGTCAAGGACTATAGAAAGGACTACTGAAGACCCGGCAAGTGAGCCGGAGTTGGGAGGTAGAAGACAGAACTTGAGAACTGCACTGGTTTACTGTTTATTGATTGTGTTTATGGTGGATGTGGTGCTTTAATCCTCTGTCTCCGTATCTGTCTGTTGGGTTTAATGGGGTGACAGCGACCCCTGGTGCTCACACACTGTATCTATTACTTAGATTTAGGATTAGAGGCCATGGTGCCTGTAAAACAATACATAAACTGCAAGTCTTTAATTCAACAGTGTACAGTGGTATGCTGTGGAAAATACTTTGCAAGGCGCTACATAGAAAAAGGGTTTTCCACATAATAAATCAAAGTGATGACAGACAGTGTCACCCTAAAAGACACCATAAGGAATCCCAGGCCTTTAATTCTAACATGTAGCCTAGTGTTGTGAGAGCCACACACAGCAAGGCACTATATACAGTAAATGACACCGCCATAACTTTCTTTTTGTGGTTTTTAGAGCTGCCAGATGGGATGTATTCAGCACACAGCACTATGCGGTAAGACGCCATGTCCTCAACTTCACATTATTAACTAAGGTGATGAAGGAGGACAGTCGGCCTGGGAGGCGCTATATAGAATTCCATGAATTTATTCCCAAGTAACATTTGAAAGTGGCATGAAGTCTATTTCTAAATGATACTCTAGAGTGCAGAGGTAAGGTGTGCACCCTGGTAGATGCCACACTGGATATGGTGTCTTAACATTGGCATTAGATGCTTAAGGTTTAATGGAGGGCAAGACCCCCTAATCCCCCAAGGCACTCTGTAGGTAGGCCTGCCTTCATTTCACTGTCATAGCCTAAGGTGATGAGCAACAATGGCCTCCATATGTTAATATTATATTCTAAAGTGTTCAGGACTAGGGGCCTACCCACAGGATTCGGGGTCTTTACCCCTCAATATGTCTTGCATTCACCATGCAAGGCACTATAGAAATAAATAAAGGCACAAATAAACTTCCGTCTATCTATATAGGACATTGTATTCTCCATGTTACATTCTTAGGTGAACAGGGAGGGCATATAAACTGAAAAACAGTAAAATGAGGCGCAGGTGGCAACTTCTACATTAAATGACTGGAAGTGACACTGAACAGGACAGGATGTCACATTTTGTCACTTTAATTTTACGGACCCATGTGACTTTTTTTTTTTTTTTTTATTCCTCACCACTAGAATGAAGATGATTTTATGAATGCCTCTCAAAATAAAAATTCTGTCATCAGGACTGGTGGTTGAAGTCCCTCGAGGGAGCAAAATCCACTTCACCAAGGCACCATATAGCATTTCACTTCTATGCATACAGAACATAACGCATGTGATTTGGAAAGCCAACAGAGTGACAAGCAACTTACGGCAAACTCCTCGGGGGTGACCTTGAGCACATCGAACACCACGGCGTCGTAACTTTTAGCGCAGTCCCGCCTCCGCCCGTCCAGAGAGTCGGAGCTGCTGCTGCTCTGCAAGATGGAAGGGAGAAACTAGTAAAGTGCTGGCTGTGCCAAACTCAGGACCAACAAATCAAGTGACATTTTAATCCTTACAGAGCAAAGTAGGCCAAGAACTGCTAGGTGAGCCAGACCATAGAGTCTTGCTGTGCCCGGCTGCACTAAAATAAAAACAAGTAAGCCATGCCAACCCACATTAAGTGTACACTGGCATCCACATGCCCCCTTCAATTCTACACTCAGATCTGTAAGTGTGATAGGAGCTACACAGGACTTGTCTTCTGCTGCCCTCTTGTGGGCATATACTATTACTGCCACCCAGGTGAGCCAGACCATAGCGTTCTGCTGTGCCCGGCTGCACTAAAATAAAAACAGGTAAGCCGTGCCAACCCACATTCAGTGTACATTGGCATCCACGTGCCCCCTTCAATTCTACACTCAGATCTGCAAGTGTGATAGGAGCTACACGGGACTTGTCTTCTGCTGCCCTCTTGTGGGCATATATTATTACTGCCACCCTTTCTTTAAAAATATTTGGCAAGTGCTGGGGAGGCCACTAGGTGGAGTCTAAACAGGAGAGAAATCAGATAAGAAATCCATCCAACTACAGGGTCACGGGGGTCTGGTGGAGCCAATCCCATTCAACACAGGGCGCAAGGCAGGAAACAAACCCTGGGCACAGTGCCAGCCCACCACAGGGCACACACACCCACACACATTATCACACTAGGGACAATTTAGGATCGCCAATGCACCTAACCTGCATGTCTTTGGAGTGTGAGAGGAAACCCATGCAGACACGAGGAGAACATGCAAACTCCACGCAGGGAGGACCCGGGAAACGAACCCGGGTATCCTTACTGTGAGGCAGCAGCACTACCACTGTGCCACCGTGCCACCCAGATAAGATATTCAAACCCATTTTCAGACAGCATGAGGTGCAAGGCAGAAAATACGCTTGGTCAGGGTGCCTCATCATCACATGACCCATTCATGCCATTACCCATGATGGGCAAATTTACAACTGGCGACTGAACGCATGTCATTAGCATGTGGTAGAAAGCCTAGGAAGCATTTGTTGTCTGTGCCCGAGTTATGCCAGGCCTCACAGTATCCTAAATAGGTGTGGGATGCTGTACTGCTCTCTGTTCTTACCCAGAGTGCTCTCTGCTGTGCCCCCTGAAAGAAGGCAAAGTGAATTCACTCAACTCACAGCCACCAAAACACAACAATCCCTGTAATGGTACACTTGGGCCCCTGTTTCCTTTTGGGGGTGATATAGTGCCCTAGTTGGAATAAGTTCTTTTGTAATTGCGGCATTTTAAGTAACCGAAAACTATATAGATATGATATTAAAAGGCGATATCCCTCCCATGGTGATACGGCGGTAAAAATCATCCATCCATCCATCCATCCATCCATTTTCCAACCCGCTGAATCCGAACACAGGGTCATGGGGGTCTGCTGGAGCCAATCCCAGCCAACACAGGGCACAAGGCAGGAACCAATCCCAGGCAGGGTGCCAACCCACCGCAGGACACACACAAACACACCCACACACCAATCACACACTCGGGCCAATTTAGAATCGCCAATCCACGTAACCTGCATGTCTTTGGACTGTGGGAGGAAACCCACGCAGACACGGGGAGAACATGCAAACTCCACGCATGGAGGACCCGGGAAGCGAACTCGCCTTACTGCGAGGCAGCAGCGCTACCACTGCGCCACCGTGCCACCCCGGGAAAAATCACATAAGAGAAAATAACTCGGCTTTCTTTACTGACAATTTACGCGGCATAACAGACGAGGAAGCCGATGGACAGATGGGTGTTGACGTCATCTGTCCTGAAAATCCTTTCAGCGCAGTGACGAAAATGACAAACTATACACAAAGTGTTGTCATGGCTTCCTTGTCTGTTATGCTGCGTAAATCGTCAGTAAAGAAAGCCGAGTTATTTTCTCTTATGTGATTTTTACCGCCGTATCACCATGGGAGGGAATATCGCCTTTTAATATCATATCTATATAGTTTTCGGTTACTTAAAATGCAGCAATTACAAAAGAACTTATTCCAACTAGGGCGCTATATCGCCCCCCAAAAGGAAACAGCCTCCCATTATTTCAAAGGTCTCTTGAGTGCCACTATTGTAAATCAAGTGCCACCTGGCACTCCTTTGGGACTGTCAACTTGTAACTAGCAGGGTCACACCTTTAAGCTACATTTTATAGAATGATCAGACAGTGGCCACCCAAGGGGCACCTTGTTGTTCATCAGGCTTGTGTCAAAGGGCACCCTTACCCCAGTAAACCAACACCTTGGCATGGGGGCAACTGGCTTTAGTAACTGAATGGAACGGCAACATGGAATCCATTTACAAGTGACCCCCAAAAATAACAGCAGAAGTGAAAGGAAGGGTGGGCAGCAAAAAACACCCAATGGTCCTGCGGGCTTGGGGGGTGGATGAGGGGGGTTTGTTTGCTCACCTCTGGAGGGGTGGAGGCGGCCGGCACACTGGACATCAGACCATTCTTCTTGTACATGCTCTCCTGCAGGCTGTGAGTGGACGGGAGGTCGGCCTCAGCTGGTGGACACATGCGACTCCGGCTCTGACCCTGCTGGACAAGAGGGGGGTGGGGGGGGGGCGACAATAAGAGGGGTCAGAAAAAAAAGAGGAAACGAGAAAACAGAAACACGACAGCACAAGAAAAAGACATCTGAGGCAGACACACAGACATAAGGGTGACAAATACAGACATGAGGGTGACACACACAGACATGAGGGTGACACACGCAGACATAAGGGTGACAAATACAGACATGAGGGTGACACACGCAGACATAAGGGTGACACACACAGACATCTGAGGCAGACACGCAGACATAAGAGTGACACATACAGACATAAGGGTGACACACGCAGACATAAGGGTGACAAGTACTGACATAAGGGTGACACACACAGACATAAGGGTGACAAATACTGACATAAGGGTGACACACACAAACATAAGGGTGACACACACAGACATAAGGGTGACACACACAGACATAAGGGTGACACACACAAGCCGCTCTGAGACACTCAAAGAACAGACAGGCAGACTAAAGCAGACAACTGGGACACATCACAGCTATGACACAAATACAACGGTGACACAAGCGAGCACAAAAAACAGACATCTGAGACCACGCGTGTAACACACAAACAACTGTGACACACACGCAACCAGCCGACACACAAACAACTCTGATACACGCAAACACAAGCGTGACACAAACAACAGCTATGACAAATGGGCAAAAAAGGGACATGACAACAATGGTGGCAATGCAGAAATAAGGAACAGACACTAACACAAGTGTGGCACACACATGATAAAAAGAGAAACGAAAACCAACAACAACAGGGGCAAAAAATAGACACACAAAATAAGGGTGACACACAACTGTGACACACACACAATCATTTGATACACGCAAAAAACTGACAGGCAGACAAAAGCAGACAACTGGGACACAAGCTTGCACAGATTTAGACAACCGGGACACACAAACAAAAGTGTAACAGACAATCAGCAAACACACCAATCAAATACAACTGTGGCACAACTGCAATCAGCAAAACAACACCGGAACAGACAACCGAGAGGCACAAAGACAAGTGTGACACACACACAATCGGCAGACACACAAACAAACATAAAAGCAGCATAAAACAACTTGTGACACACACGCAATCAGCAAAGCCACAAGCAGCAGACTGATGTGCACAAACGGGGACAGCTGAGCTCTCAGAGACACCAACAGGACTGATGGACTGAATGGTCTCCTCTTGTTTGTCAAATTTCTTATGTAAAGTGTGACAAACAAACAATCAGCAGACACAGCAACAACATACGTGGGACACACACACATTATCAGCAGATGCACAAACACAACTGTGACACACACACACACATATGGTGACAAACATAAAAGCAGCAGATGCACAAACGCCTGTGACACAGAAACACAACTGTGACACACACACAATGAACAGGTGGACAGACAGCAGACACACACACATCAACTGGGACACACACACACACACACACACACACTTAGCAGACACATACATAATATGAAACTGAGACACACAATCAGCAGACACATGGACACAAATTGTGACAAACCTGACCAAAGTGTGACAGACAAGGAGTCAGCATTGAAAACAGTGACACGACGACTCGACACACTGAAACACAGAACTCCACACTCCTGTTAGCCAGCACTCCGTAACACAACTGTGACACACACCCACATTACAGCAATGCACACCACACTTGTGTCCACACAAAAACACACACATCAGCAAACCCTTAGAAACACAAGCGTGTCACACACATCAACAGCAACATTCATTTCTATAGGACATTGTCATACACAGAATGAAAGTGCTTTACAAGATGTCACCCTATTTAGGGGACACACACACACACACACACATACACAAGTGCCTGCCTGCCCCTGATGGAGGTCATAAGCAGCCACAGGTCAAACTGGACAGCAGCTCACTGATTCTCCCACATACAATGTCACATCCTGAGCTCATGGAGTCACCTGTAATAAGTGACCTACAATGCCTGAGTTCAATTCTGTCACCCTCTGGTGGTCTCACACACACACGCACACACACACACACACATATCAAATACCGCAGGCCTGTTTGCTTTTCTGCACATTTTTTGCACACCAGTGCACCCATGTGGACACAGCAGATACTGCAGGCCAGTGCAGAAGCCTCAATGTCACCCCACACACTTAATGTGACAAGAGCTCTGCACACAAGGCGCTTCCCGAGGGTCCATGAAACACCCAGGGGCCTCATGTGCGCTTCTGCTTTGGGGTCACCTTGTCAATCAGCACAAAATAAAAAGACAAAGAGCATAAGGAACAGTGGCTCACCCATAGTGAAAGTGAAAGGTTTGCTACACGTCAGAGCCATGCAGGGAGAGGCCACAGCTGCAGAACATCTCTTCTCCCAAAGGATGTGGACATAAAAATCCACAAAATCCTGCAGGAAAAAAAAAAAGAAAAAAACATCAAACATTAAGAAACAAGACTGGTGACTTGTACTGGACAAGACTGGGAGACAACTTGTGGGGGTCAATATGAGAGCCATATGCCAGCAGGGGGCAGCACAAAACACATCAAGTTTCATATATACAGTGCACATTAAAAGGCACTATATAGGCTCCAAACTAACTATGTGACACATGCATATGTGTCTCTGTTTAAATAAAATGCTTGGCAGTGGCGCCCCCTATAGGGCAGATACACCCAATACTGCCAGTCCAAGCTTCAGCACACCTCGACTCTGATTTTAAACTGAATGGGCAGGCAGAAGGACACAAGAGCTTTTAGTGCTAAACCAGCCATTTTGACAGACTGACAGACAGACAGACAGAATACCAATACACAGCTCCAATCACTCAGCTTCAGGTTAGCTCCAAGGAACATACAGAAAACAGAGCCATGTCCTGTCATTAATGAGGGAATGGACAGACGGACACACAGTCACACCATTTCTTAAGAAGGCAGACAGACAGACATCTGCTCTTTCAGGCCTAAATGGATGGACAGATGTGGTCAGGTGTGGACCTGCTAGTTTATACTGAAGGTTATACTTATAAGATTCTTTTCATAGTCAGACAGACAGACATCTTGTGTCTAAACAGACACATGTCCATTCACCACCTGACAGACAGACCAGTTGGCCCTATAATATTACTACACTACAATCCTACAAATTATCATACAGATGGACAGACAGACACGTGTCCAGTCATTATAGGGAGGCCAGACGTACAGACATACAACTTAGTGTGTCCTGCAGATGGTGCGATGGACACTCAATTTTATTTTATTGTCTAGACAGACAGATGGACTCTGGACAAAGAAGCAAGTGGACATACAGATAGACAGACCTGTGCCCTTTCAGTATTGAATGGATGGATGGACAAAATCATATTTCTTCAGTCATGTACTGGTCCAGATGACCTACCTATGGAAGCATGGAGGTGTTTAGGAGAGATGGCAGTGGAGTTTATAACCAGATTGTTTGATGGAATCTTGGAAAGTGAGAGGACGCCTGAGGAGTGGAGAAGAAGTGCACTGGTGGGCCGATATTTAAGAACAAAGGGGATGTGCAGGACTGCAGTAACTACAGGGGGATAAAAGTGATGAGCCACAGCATGAAGTTATGGGAAAGAGTAGTGGAGGCTCAGTTAAGAAGTTAGGTGAAGATTAGTGAGCAGCAGGATGGTTTCATGCCAAGAAAGAGCACCACAGATGAGATGTTTGCTCTGAGGATGTTCATAGAGAAGTTTAGAGAAGGCCAGAAGGAGTTGCATTCCGTCTTTGTGGACCTGAGAAAGCAAATGACAGGGTGAGGAGAGAGGAGCTGTGGTGTTGTATGAGGAAGTCAGGAGTGGCAGAGAAGTACGTAAACGTTGTACAGGATATGTACGAGGGAAGTGTGACAGTAGTGAGGTCTGCGGTAGGAGTGATGGAGGTGGGATTACATAAGGGATCGGCTCTGAGTCCTTTCTTATTTCCAGTGGTGATGGACAGGCTGACAGACGAGATTAGACAGGAGTCCCCGTGGACTGTGATGTTTGCTGATGACATTGTGATCTGTAGCGATAGTAGGGAGCAGGGTGAGGAGACCCTGGAGAGGTGTAGATCTGCTCTACAGAGGAGAGGAATGAAGGTCAGTAGGAACACCAAGACAGAATACATGTGTGTGAATGAGAGGTGAGGTCAGTGGAATGGTGAGGATGACACAGGGAGTAGAGTTGGTGAAGGTGGATGAGTTTAAATACTTGGGATCAACAGTACAGAGTAATGGGGATTGTGGAAGAGAAGTGAAGAAGAGAGTGCAGGCAGGGTGGAATGGGTGGAGAAGAGTGTCAGGAGTGATTTGTGACAGACGGGTATCAGCAAGAGTGACAGGGAAGGTCTAAAGGACGGTAGTGAGACCAGCTATGTTATATGGGCTGGAGACGGTGGCACAGAGCTGGAGGTGGCAGAGTTAAAGATGCTAAGATTTGCGTTGGGTGTGACGAGGATGGACAGGACTAGAAATGAGGACATTAGAGGGTCAGCTCAAAGTCAGAGAGATTGCGTTGGTTTGGACATGTGCAGAGGAGAGATGCTGGGTATAATGGGAGAAGAATGTTAAAGATAGAGCTGCCAGAGAAGAGAAACAGAGGAAGGCCTCAGAGAAGGTTTATGGATGTGGTGAGAGAGGACATGCAGGTGACGGGTGTAACAGAACAAGATGACGAGGACAGAAAGATATGGAAGAAGATGATCCGCTGTGGCGACCCTAATGGGAGCACCGAAAGAAGAAGAAGAAGATGCAGACAGATATTTTTTCCTTACTGGCCGAAAATGCTTGATCGTCTTAGGATAACAAGACAGCAGACATATGTTGTGGCCAGACAGACACACAGACGTGCTGTTTTATCCTTAGGTTACTTTACCAGACAGACAGATGGACACCTACTCTTCCATAAGTGGACGGATGGAGAGACTGTTTAGGGTCAGGCACTCCCATCCAAGTTTATCTGAAGCTTTCATACAGACAGACAGACTTGGTCTGACAACTTGAAGGTGCTCCTTCATCACTTGACTGACCCATGGACAGACAGATTGACCAGTTGGTCTTATGGTGATAATACGGACGAGCAGAATTCAATCCATCATTATACAGACAGACAGACAGACAGACTGATGTCCTTGTTGTTACTGGCAGAGTGGGCCGACATGGCAGGGTGTCCTATAGTTCTTTCAGATGCAGATAAGTAAGACACTTGGCCAGTTTAATTTCATTATCACATTGATTGACGGACTGTTTTTTAAATGAACAGACAAGTGGACATGCAGTTGTCAGACAGACAGACAGACCTGTGCCTTTAATTACTGGAAGGACAGACAGTCATAATGCTTTGGTCTTTAATTTTTAGACAGACAGACCTGTCCTGTCCTGTACTTCCTCCATGGCAGACACTTGCTCAGGTTTATTTTATTATCAGACAGACAGAAACATGAACACTTATAATGGACAGACAGACAGACAGTGCTGCTCTTTTATTGCTTAACAGACAGACCTGCGCTCTTTCATTACTGGATGGACAGTCAGACTGCCCTTCAGATTATTTTCTGCAATCAGACAGACAGACAGCCTGCCACTTCTATCCAAACAGGCACAAGCACCTTCATCATCATCAGACAGACTGACAGACAGGCAGAGAGGTTGGGGGCATGCACTGACTGGACGTTGCTGCACCCACCACACGACAGACACACAGACTGAGCAGTTAACAAGCAGAATTAGATGAATCATTACACAGACGGACAGACACAAGCAGGAGGAACAGACAGAAGGACAGACATCCATGTCAGTGTGTCCTGTCGTTTTTGTAAAGGCGGAGTGAGACAGTTGGCCGCTTTGATTTTATTACAGACAGATGGACATGCACCTATCAGACAGACAGACCTGTGCCCTCTCGCTACTGGATGGACAGATGGCCCGCCATGCTGCTTTGTTCTGTAATTGTTATCCAGACAGGCACCTTTCCATTCTGGCCCAGCGTGCCATCCGACACGACACACAGTAAGACTGATGCCCTTTAATTACTGGCCGGATGGACAGACTGACATGTCGCGTAATTCTACAAGGCAGACGCTCACTCAGCTTCATCTTATTACCAGACAGATAGGAGGATTCCTTTAGCATCAGGCAGACAGGTAGGCCTGTGCTCTTTCATTACTGGACTGACAGACAGACATTCCTTCACATTCATTGTATAGCCAGACAGACGGGCAGGCAGGTTGGATCTTACAATTTCCACCCAAACAGCCCACAGTGTCGTTTCACTAAGAGTCCAATGAACTGACAGACAGGCTGAGCCACACATGTCCTGGTAGGACGGACAGACAGACAGACACCTCAGTGTGCCATGTAATTCCTATAAAGGCAGAGAGTGTGGCAGTTGGCCAGATTCCTTTTATTGTCAGACAGACAGGCAAATGACAGAACGACAAGCTCCCCAGCCAGCTCAAAAACACGATGCCCTTGCCACGCCTGCCAGCCGCAAGCCGTCCGGCCACATTCCGCGACTCGCTGATAAAGAGAGGCAGACACCTGAGCCCCGGGCAGACGGACGCGGCCAACGCCCTGGGTTTCTATAAACAGCCCTGCTGGCCGCCGTTGCCAAGGCCGTGGCCCACACAGAGGCGGGCGAGTCGATCGTTGGGAGAAGGAAGTTGTAACAGCAGGGACTGCAGAGCCGGGCACCACAGTCAGCTTCAGCCGAGTAACAGAGGAAGAGGAGGCTACACAGGTAAAAAAAAAACAAAAAAAAAACGCCGCACGCTGTCCATCTGTCCGTCCGTGTCGTTTCAGCACTCAAGTAGGAGACACGAGGGTAGGAGTGCAGCTTAGCAAATTAAGGAAGTTTCTCCGAGCGTTGCTGATTGCCACTTTCAGATGCTGCCATTATGAAGGGTGCTGCACTGTTGAGGAAAACTGGCACTGCTACATTTGAGGGGGTGTGAGAGCAGAGGGCACAGGCTGGCAGGGCTGGAAAAGAGAAAAGGCTGGGCAGCCACGGCAAAGAGGCAGGACATTTCCCTTGGCTCTGGGTAGTGGGATGGGTGCGAGAAGTTTAAATAGATGAAAAAGACGGGGCCGCGGCGGTCATATGGGCAAACTGCGGACCTCCTGGCGTTCAGAGTCCATCGCGGCTAAAACACTGATGTTCAGTTCCTACTGACCCCATACAGACGAGGAGGTGAGTGGCCATCTGTCTAGGGCTTGGGATGGGAAATACAAATCCTAAGGGGCTCCAGTTCTAGGACCCTCAACTCTGGGGTGGTCTGTCGTCCGTAACACATCTGTGCATCACCCTGAGCCACCCTGTAAAGTGTTTACTGTGAAAGGCACTATATGTGAAGGAGTGGCACTACTGTACACAAATACACAAAATGCAATTGTGCAGCAGCTGAGTTGAGGGCTGGGCCAGCTACACCACTGACGTCCATCCCTGCTCGCCTGGACAGCAGGTGCAGAGACCCCAGGGCACCCCGACGTGACACCGCGTGTTACCTACAACCTTATTTGAGTCTTCAGTTCGGAGGTCCTCTCCATATGAGGGGTCTCAGTCACTAGACCAATGTGAAGAGTGCAAGCCCCTTACTTTGATGGGTGCAACATAAAACAAAGTCGCCTGACTGGTGACTGCCAGCCAAACTCTTGTTGCCACCAAGTGCTAAAGATGACAAACTGCACCAAGTGACACTTGCTCAAATTTCCTATCCACAAAGGCAGACCTCAAGGATGAGAGGGACGATGTGACATGTGACAACAGCATGATGTCAGGAGATGACCTGCCAAAGCCAGACTGGCACAGTAAAAGACCGGGCTCCACACTCACAAGGGTGCCATTCTGTGGTCTGCATTAGTACAAATGTAAATGCGTGAGCTGAACTGTGAAGCCACGTTACATTCTGTGCTACACTGTCTGTCAACAGAGTCATTTGTCATGTGTGTCACCAGAGTGTCATGAAGTCACCGTTAAGACAGTCACTAACTAACACAGAGCCACTGTATGACATCACTGAGTGACAAGCTACAGTACGTCACAGTGGATGTGTCAAGACAGACAGAACATCACGGGAATGCTCGTCAGATTAAGGTCACAATCATTATAACATTGGTGATCCTCGCCGTTATATCACTACAGTTATGACATCTCAGTGATTCACGTCGAATCAACGCCACCAGGCATGTCATGCTTGGCACATGTCAATAAGGCTAAGACATTACAGTGAGACACCTGTGATTTCGGGGGGCCTCACCACCAACAATTGTCATTAGAATTATGAAATTATTTAACTACATTTCTAGCATTTGTCCCCAGAAGCCTCAGAAGTCTGAGACCGGGCATCCTCGAGTGAAGTGTAATCTCACAGCCACTCACACCTCCATCCCTTCATCAAATGAATGTCACAACTTTGATGAGATTTTCGAGCCTTGCCACCAGAGATGGATGCAGAAAACATCACCAGGATTCTGACACTGCAGGCCTCGTATGAATTGTAAGCCATCATTGCTGCGACATCACAGGACCGCACTATCTGACAAATGTCACCAGGCATGCAACACCATCTGGGGGACACTCATAACAAATGTCATGACTGTTACATTAGAGGGACTTACTGGTAGAGATGTGACCTCATGTCTACACATCTAATACTGTGTGTGTCACCGGAGCTGTGACAACAGCAAGCCTCATAACAAACATACAGCATCACTGGATTTCTGACACCAAAGGGCCCAGATTTACATACAGCATACGTCATCATTGCTGTGACATCACTGGGGACATATGTCTAGCAAATGTCACCAGGTTTGTGAAACTGCAGAACCTCCTATTTATTTTATGTCATCATTCTTATGACATCACTGAGATTGTGACATAATTAAAGTCATAATTGTGACCAAAGAGAGCCTGAGAATAGTGTCGAGACTGTGACATTTCTAATATTTGTTACCAGAGCTGTCACGACACTCAGTCTCATAACCTACTACTGAATCAATTTATTATACCACACCATTATTATAAGACCTCACAGGCACATGTCTAACAAATGTCACCAGGTCTGTCATACCGCCTGTTTATGATTATGTCACCATTACTGTAATATATTGGAGGAGCGGACATAATCAGGGTCCGAACAGAGAGCCTCACAATTAAATCTCTGACATTTGTAATATCTGTCATCATAGCTGTGACGCCAGCGAGTTTACTAATACAACACACATACCTAAGATCTGTGACACTGCAGAGCCCCCTATTTATTATACTACACCGTTATTATAAGACCTCAGGGGCACATGTCTAACAAATGTCACCAGGTCTGTCATACCACCTGTTTATTATTATGTCACCATTACTGTGATATGCTGGAGAAGCTGACATAATCAGGGTCCGAACAGAGAGCCTCACAGTTAACACCTGAGGGCAAATGATGTCAAATCTCTGACATTTGTAACAGATAGATAGATAGATAGATAGATAGATAGATAGATAGATAGATAGATAGATAGATAGATAGATAGATAGATAGATAGATAGATAGATAGATATGAAAGGCACTATATAACATAGATAGATAGATAGATAGATAGATAGATAGATAGATAGATAGATAGATAGATAGATAGATAGATAGATAGATAGATAGATAGATATGAAAGGCACTATATAACATAGATAGATAGATATGAAAGGCACTATATAACATAGATAGATAGATAGATAGATAGATAGATAGATAGATAGATAGATAGATAGATAGATAGATAGATAGATAGATAGATAGATAGATAGATAGATAGATAGATAACTTTATTAATCCCGAGGGGAAATTCCCATACTCCAGCAGCAGCATACTGATAATAACAATATTAAACAGTGATAACAATGCAGGTATAACAGACAATAACTTTGTATAATGTTAACGTTTAACCCCCGGGTGGAATTGAAGAGTCGCATAGTGTGGGTGAGGAACGATCTCCTCAGTCTGTCAGTGGAGCAGGATGGTGACAGCAGTCTGTCGCTGAAGCTGCTCCTCTGTCTGGAGATGATCCTGTTCAGTAGATGCAGTGGATTCTCCATGATTGATAGGAGTCTGCTCAGCGCCCGTCGCTCTGCCACGGATGTCAAACTGTCCAGCTCTGTACCTACGATAGAGCCTGCCTTCCTCACCAGTTTGTCCAGACGTGAGGCGTCCCTCTTCTTTATGCTGCCTCCCCAGCACACCACTGCATAGAAGAGGGCGCTCGCTACAACCGTCTGATAGAACATCTGCAGCATCTTATTGCAGATGTTGAAGGATGCCAGCCTTCTAAGGAAGTATAGTCGGCTCTGTCCTCTCTTGCACAGAGCATCAGTATTGGCAGTCCAGTCCAATTTATCATCCAGCTGACCTCCCAGGTATTTATAGGTCTGCACCATCTGCACACAGTCACCTCTGATGATCACGGGGTCCATGAGGGGCCTCGGCCTCCTAAAATCCACCACCAGCTCCTTGGTTTTGCTGGTGTTCAGTTGTAGGTGGTTTGAGTCGCACCATGTAACAAAGTCCTTGATTAGGTCCCTATACTCCTCCTCCTGCTCACGATAGCAGTGTCGTCAGCGAACTTTTGCATGTGGCAGGACTCTGAGTTGTATTGGAAGTCTGATGTATAACAGGAGAACAGGACAGGAGAAAGTACAGTCCCCTGTGGCGCTCCTGTGCTGCTGACCACAATGTCAGACCTGCAGTTCCCGAGACGCACATACTGAGGTCTGTCTGTAAGATAGTCCATGATCCATGCCACCAGGTATGAATCTACTCCCATCTCTGTCAGCTTGTCCCTAAGGAGCGGAGGTTGGATTGTGTTGAAGGCGCTAGAGAAGTCCAGAAACATAATTCTTACAGCACCACTGCCTCTGTCCAAGTTGGAGAGGGATCGGTGTAGCATATAGATGATGGCATCCTCCTCTCCCACCTTCTCCTGGTATGCGAACTGCAGAGGGTCAAGGGCGTGGTGGACCTGTGGCCTCAGGTGGTGAAGCAGCAGCCTCTCCATGGTCTTCATCACATGTGACGTCATGGCGACAGGCCGGAAGTCGTTCAGCTCACTAGGACGTGATACCTTTGGGACTGGGGTGATGCAAGATGTTTTCCAAAGCCTCGGGACTCTCCCCTGTTCCAGGCTCAGGTTGAAGATGCGCTGTAGAGGACCCCTCAGCTCTGCTGCACAGACCTTCAGCAGTCGTGGCGATACTCCATCTGGACCCAGCTCTCTGCTCACCTGCGGTGCTGTAATTATGGGTGGGGATGTCTCTCCTATGCTGGTATCAGCAGGAGGATGTGTGGAGGGTGCAGTACTCCGAGGTGAGAGTGAGAGTGGGTTAGGGTGGTCAAACCTGTTAAAGAAGTTGTTCATTTGGTTTGCTCTCTTCACGTCTCTCTCGATGGTGGCACCCCGCTTCAAGCTGCAGCCAGTGATGATCTTCATCCCATACCACACTTCCTTCATGCTGTTATTCTGCAACTTCTGCTCCAGCTTTCTCCTGTACTGCTTCTTCGCCGCTCTGAGCTGGACTCGGAGTTCTTTCTGCATGCGCATATTTGTCATCAGAGCTGTGCCCTGTGGTGGGCTGGCGCCCTGCCCAGGGTTTGTTTCCTGCCTTGCGCCCTGTGTTGGCTGGGATTGGCTCCAGCAGACCCCTGTGACCCTGTAGTTAGGATATAACGGATTGGATAATGGATGGATGAAGAGCGGTGATGCCAGTGAGTTTCATAATACAATACGCATAAATAAGATCTGTGACACTGCAGAGCCCCCCATTCATTGCTATAACATCACACAGATATGTCTGCTCAATGCCAGCATGTGTGTGACATGAATGACACATATGTTTAAAGGGTTGTCACCAAGTATAACACTGCAGAGCCATGATGTCACAGAGATGACATGTCATGGCCACGACAACATCAGAGAGACTCCCAGTTAATCAAGTCATGGCATACATTCCTAATACTTGTCACCAGAGATGTGACACCACCAAGACTCATAACACACAGCCCAGGACATCATGGCCTCATCTTTATATGTCACCATTGCTATGGCATACTGTATATAATATGTGTCATGAAGGCTGTGGCACCACCAAACCTGTCAAACGTCACTAGCACCAGGACATCATACAGACGATCAACTAAGAGATGTCACTTAAAGTATTACAAATGTCTGACCTGTTACATGAAACAGGAGGACACACGTTTCGCTTGGCCATTCATCAGCCCTGAACACCTCAGCACTCACACGTCTGACCGCCTCAGTCCACACATCTCTCCACTCTTCGCCCTATCATGGTAGCACTCAAGTCACACTGCTGTAACTAAGGACAATGACACTTTTTTTTTCCCCACAGTTAGGTCACACTTTTGAGGAAGACCAAGCAACATGACAATGACAAAGACAGACAAGAAAGCGGCCTTCACCGTGAATGTCGAAGAACACTACTGGCTGAGTGAACACAGTGAATCGCGGCTCCGTCAGCTTGGTGCCACCTGCGTAGAGGAGGTGACCACCATGGTCGACTACTATGATGACGAGACCTTTCAGCTGGCCTCTCAGCAGATCTGGCTAAGTCGGCACAATGGCCAGTGGCGCTTGATCCTGGGCAGGGGGCCGAGCCTCAACGTGGCCAGCAAAACCGCGCCCGCTGGTCCTGCTGCCAGTTGTGAAGAACGCAAAAGCATTGAAACTTCACCCAATGCATCTGCAGTGCCACACGAGAAGGACCAGGACCCAAAGCTCTTGGACGTGCTTTACTGTGAGCTGACCGGACACCA
>NC_041402.2:191866489-191878989 GCF_900747795.2 Erpetoichthys calabaricus | reverse complement strand
GCTTTCCAAAATGGAAGTGTTAATCATTTATTTTCATCAATCAACAAAATGCAGTGAATGAATAAAGAGAAATCGAAATCAAATCAATATTTGGTGTGACCACCCTTTGCCTTCAAAACAGCATCAATTCTTCTAGGTACCCTTGCACACAGTTTTTGAAGGAACTCGGCTGGTAGGTTGTTCCAAACATCTTGGAGAACTAACCCCAGATCTTCTGTGGATGTAGGCGTCCTCACATCCTTCTGTCTCTTCATGTAATCCCAGACACACTTGATGATGTTGAGATCAGGGCTCTGTGGGGGCCGTACCATCACTTCCAGGACTTCATGTTCTTCTTCACGCTGAAGATAGTTCTTAATGACTTTGGCTGTATGTTTGGGGTCGTTGTCCTGCTGCAGAATAAATTTGGGGCCAATCCTACGCCTCCCTGATGGTATTGCATGATGGAGAAGTATCTGCCTGTATTTCTCAGCATTGAGAACACCATTAATCCTGACCAAATCTCCAACTCCATTTGCAGAAATGCAGCCCCAAACGTTCAAGGAACCTCCACCATGCTTCACTGTTGCCTGCAGACACTCATTATTGTACTGCTCTCCAGCCCTTCGATGAACAAACTGCCTTCTGCTACAGCCAAATATTTCAAATTTTGACTCCTCAGTCCAGAGCACCTGCTGCCATTTTTCCGCACCCCAGTTCCTATGTTTTCGTGCATACTTGAGTCGCTTGGCCTTGTTTCCACGTCGGAGGTATGGCTTTTTGGCTGCAACTCTTCCATGAAGAGCACTTCTGGTCAGACTTCTCCAGACAGTAGATGGGTGTACCTGGGTCCCACTGGTTTCAGCCAGTTCTGAGCTGATGGCACTGCTGGACATCTTCCGATTTCGAAGGGTAATAAGCTTGATGTGTCTTTCATCTGCTGCACTAAGTTTCCTTGGCCGACCACTGCGTCTACAATCCTCAATGTTGCCCGTTTCTTTGTGCTTCTTCAAAAGAGCTTGAACAGCACATCTTGAAACCCCAGTCTGCTTTGACACCTTTGTCTGGGAGAGAACTTGCTGATGCAGTAGAACTGCCTTGTGTCTTGTTGCTGTGCTCAATCTTGCCATGACATGAAACTGTCGTCCACAACCTCACCTCGGTAGCAGAGTTTGGCTGTTCCTCACCCAGTTTGAAGCTGTTTCTGTTTCAGTTAATGACTGTGTTTCAACCTACGTGTGACATTGATGATCATTAGCACTTGTTTGGTAGAAATGGTTGATCAGACACCTGACTAGAATCCTACAAAATCCCTGACTATGTATAAGTGGACCTATAAGAATTGATGCTGGTTTGAAGGCAAAAGGTAGGAACACCAAATACTGATTTGATTTAGATTTTTCTTTTGTTCGCTCACTTTACATTTTGTAAACTGATAACAATAAACAATCATTATTTATATTTCTCAAAGCATTCTTTGTTTACAGCATTTTTTCACACCTGCCTAAAACTTTTGCACAGTACTGTATACACACACACATATATATATAGTTCACTGTCAGATAATGCAAAGAGTACGTGACACGTGTTTCGCCCTTATGTGGGCTCATCAGGCGTACACACTCCACTGCTCCCCTCACGGGGATCGAACCTTGGATGTCAGCATCAGAGGTGAAGCCCCTTTACGTTGCGCCACGGCGTGTGGTTTGTTTTTACTTGACAGCCTGGAGATCGAAGTAATTACATTCATAGCATTCGTAGTCTGGAAGTGAGGTAAAGACTTTTGGAGGATGGCCTGATGAGCGTCAAGAAGGGCCGCAAACAAGCCAAGAAAAACACCAGGGACAGACTGGGATTCTGGGATTGGACTGCTGAGGACTGCTGGGGTCAAGTCATTTTCTGTGATGAATTCCACTTTCCTGATTGTTTGGGGCATCTGGAAAAAAGAAAAGGTGAGCGGCGCTACCATCAGTCCTGTGTCCGGCCAACAGTAAAGCATCCTGAGACCATTCATGTCAGCCGAGGCAGTGCAGGGCTCAGAACACAGCCATGAATAAAGAATGGGACCAAAACATCAACCGAGAGCAACTTCTCCCAACCATCCAAGAACAGTTGGGTGACCAACATGATGGAGCACCGGGCCATAAGGCAACAAGTGACTTGGGGAACAAAACATCGAAATTTGAGGTCCATGACCAGGAAAATCCCCAGAATTTAATTCCATTGAGAACTTGTGGTCAAGAGGCGGGTGGACAAACAAAAAGCCACCAATTCTGATTCTACAAGAATGGGCAGCGGCCATCAGTCAGGATTGGGCCCAGAAGTTGATTGACAGCCTGCCAGGGCGAATTGCAGGGGTCTTGAAAAAGAAAGAAGGGCCAACACTGCAAATATGGACTCTGCACATAAACTTCATGTCATTGTCAATCAAAGCCTTTGAAACTTCTGAGCCGTTCGTAATTCTACTTCAGTACACCAGAGAAACAACTGACAGAAAGATCTAGAAACACTGAAGCAGCAAACTTGGTGAAAACCAACACTTGGGTCCTTCTCAGCTCTTTTGGCCACAACTGCAGTTGTATTCCCATCTGCTAAAACTAAGGTGTGGGTATCACTGATGTCCAGTGGCAGCTCGCCCTCTTCTACTAAAGGTGAAGTGGGGTCCCTGATCAGTACCTCAAATGTGGAGATAGGGGGGCACACTTGGGTATTTTTCCTGCTCTTTTTTTGTCCAATCAGAAGGGACTTGTTTCATGCTTCCTTGCTACTGTGATGCAGACGAGGGTCGTGTCTCTCTGAAGCAGATGGATGGCAGCTCTCCATACAGGTGGACACGGCTTTGGCTCAAGTTCCCTCTCTGGTTGAGCTCAGTGCCACGTGCGGAACTTTGATGCCCTCTTTTGGAGCACTTTTTCCTGACATGTGGCACAGGCTAAGTGCTGCTGCAGGTAATGACATCAGCTGTGGGACGCCCATCTAACTCTGATGCAACTTTGCTGCCCCATTAAGTGATTGCAGCTCTTGATGCCAGACCGGAAGCAGGGCATTTTTTTTAAAATGGTGAACAGAGTTCTGCAAGTTATGTGATCCATGGCTGTACCTTCAACCTCATCATTCCTCACTCTGGGTGGAGTCCACCGTCACAGCTCACGTTTAACATGGAGCTGCAGGGCACAGAGACTTGGCAGTTGTTGGTGAACTCATCTCCCTCTTGCCACTTTGCTTACAAACTGCAGGCTGATTCACGCAACAGGCCCAAACCTGGCAAAGTGTCGAGGAGGTGGAGAGCAAGCGCATGGCATTCCAGAAGGGACTCGGTGAGCACATGTGTGATGAGGGCCCGGCCTGCTCGGTGTGTAGCTTTCAATAAAGGTGCTCTCAGTTTGCAGTTCCTCTTTATTTGTAGGTTTATGTGCAGAAGTGGACAGAATTGAGGTGGGCATCATGGATTACGGCTGACAACCTGTAGTCTCTGAGTCAGGAGAGTGACCTACATTGTAACCATACAAGAATACAACTGGCCGGAAAGAATCTAAAATACCAAGAAATAAAATCAAAATGGACACGTCCAACATGTGGGTGACCATGGGGGACACGGACTTACAAGACAAGGGGCAGCCACTACAGAAAGCGCAGGCAAGACAAGGGGCAACAGTAGGCTAAAACTTCAGGGCACAGCTAAGATGCCAGGACCAGCACCCATTGGCCCACCTTTCATTTTATAGTGTCTGGCGTGTTGACCACTAACTGCAGCGAAACAGACGGCGAGGTCAACGTGTGAGGGGCGCGAAGGGTGGACAAGTGAAGGAAAAAACAAAAAAACAACTGAAACCGAGGAATGAAACGGCAGCAACATCGAGGGGCACAGACAGAAAGCATGAGTGGGAGAAACTGAGCAGACGTGACTACTGGCCCACTGACATGGCAGCAGAAGAGGAGAAAGGCGGACTGGCGGCAAGGACAGAAGAACTGATGAGAGGAAAAATGAGGAAGGCAGGAAACCTGAACAGACAGACGTGAAATGTGCAATATAACAGACAGCAACAATAAAGAATACCTTCTGTATTTAAAGAACTGATCACATAGACTGGTGTGCAGAAAGGAAAGGCGCTATATGACCGATAGACAAGAGAGGCTCTCCACACAAGTGAAAAATCTATATAATAGATTGATAGCTGGACATGAAAGGCACAATACAACAGACAGACAGACAGACAGATATGAAAAGGAACTATATGATAGACAGATATTAATCTTATATATAAAGCAGACTGGGCGGCACGGTGGCGCAGTGGTAGCACTGCTGCCTTGCAGTTAGGAGACCTGGGTTTGCTTCCCGGGTCCTCCCTGCGTGGAGTTTGCATGTTCTCCCCGTGTCTGCGTGGGTTTCCTCCCACAGTCCAAAGACATGCAGGTTAGGTGGACTGGTGATTCTAAATTGGCCATACTGTGTGCTTGGTGTGTGGGTGTGTGTGTCCTGCGGTGGGTTGGCACCCTGCCTGGGATTGGTTCCTGCCTTGTGCCCTGTGTTGGCTGGGATTGGCTCCGGCAGACCCCCGTGACCCTGTGTTCGGATTCAGCGGGTAGGAAAATGGATGGATGGATAAAGCAGACTCTTAACACTCTTGCCATCATGTATGTCTGCTATCATCCAGCTGACGCTTAGTAACCACAAGGGGGTGCCAGAGAGCCCCAGACACAGCAATACAGTCCACAATATAAGAATATAAATACAATAAAGAGTTTTTATTCCACAAAGCACCTTCCAATGAACCCTCCAACAATTAGCCACAATCTTATATATAAAGCAGACTCTAATAATGTTGCGGTCTTGTATGTTATGTTGATGCTTGGCATGTTTCTGGTGTGCTCTGTAAAAGCAACCGACAGTTTTGTCATGAAAAATTCATAGTATTATTTGTTGGTCGTTTAATGTTTGTTTTTGTTAACTATATTTTCATCTTGCATTATCCTTATTGTAACAGTGTTGTAGTGGCAAAGGAATTAAATCAACGTAATAAACTCCTGCTACAACTGAACACATGACAACACGGTTTGAATAGAGACGAGAGTTTGAATAGAGACGAGAGAGTTTTATGGCCAGATGTGAGGATTGTTTGCATCTCTCTTGGACTGACAGACAACCTGACCGCAGACCCACTTAGTATTGAAAAACTCATCAGAAACTTCAGAAGACGTTGTTGGACAGTCATCTTATCAGAAGATCTTGACCAGACATTGTTCTCCTCTCTTGCTAAATGAATCTTAGCCTGAAGAGGCCTATTAATTTTTTACATTTAAGATGTCTCACGTAACGGTTTTCCAATGTTGTTACTGGTCTTAGTGTGTATATAAACACAGAGAACTCCAGTGTCTGTATTCCATCTTGCCTGAAGAAGGGACCTCGACAGCCTGGATATTGTAATCTTTCCAGTTATCCAATAAAAGGAGTCATTTTGCTTGACTTCTCACTACAGTCATAATGGCTAAAACAGTACAACACCCTTGTACTATCAACCTAATAATAATAATATTAATTTAATTGACTTTTTTATCGTCGTCAAAAATTCTGCATGTAAAAACTTATTACAACACCACAAATAGTATGTGAATTTCCCATTGGCATTAATAAAGTATCTATCTATCTATCTATCTATCTATCTATCTATCTATCTATCTATCTATCTATCTCAAAACAAAAATGAATCTGTCAAGTTGTGTTTTTTTTAATTATATATATTATATCTAATTATAATTTAAAAAAAAATTCATTTTCCTCCCGACAATGCTGGGTATTTCAGCTAGTGGTACAATATAAGAGACAGACAGGCACTATTTAATATCATTTAGATACATCAGATTGAAAGGCACAATATAATGCATTGATATGTAGACATGTAATAAGTAAATAGAACGCAATTAAATAACAACTTTCTGCCAATCACACAGATCTATCGGTTTATCCATGAAAGGTTCTATATAACAGATTTACAGATCATTTCTGGCACATTGATAACAAATTGGCTGTTTATATCATAGACCCGATTCAGTAACGTGTATATAGGAAACAGAAACATAGATAGGAAAGGCACTGTATGAAAAAAGAAGCAAAGACGTGAAAGATGGTATATAATAGGCACACACATATGAATGGTGCTATAGAATACACAGTGTCTCACTACCTATCTAAATACCATTTAGATAGATAGATAGATAGATAGATAGATAGATAGATAGATAGATAGATAGATAGATAGATAGATAGATAGATAGATAGATAGATAGATAGATAGATAGATAGATAGATAGATAGAGTGAAAGGCACTATATGATAGATAGATAGATAGATAGATAGATAGATAGATAGATAGATAGATAGATAGATAGATAGATAGATAGATAGATAGATAGATAGAGTGAAAGGCACTATATGATAGATAGATAGATAGATAGATAGATAGATAGATAGATAGATAGATAGATAGATAGATAGATAGATAGATAGATAGATAGATAGATAGATAGATACTTTATTAATTATTCCCAAGGGGAAATTCACAATTTAAATTCAAATTTATGAACATCATATTGGAAGCCACTGCATAAAAAACTCTACTATGTTGGAAGGCTCTCTCTCTCTCTATAAATATATATTATATACAGTATATACAGTTAGGTCCATAAATATTTAGACAGAGACCACTTTTTTCTAATTTTGGTTCTGTACGTTACCACAATGAATTTTAAATGAAACAACTCAGATGCAGATGAAGTGCAGACTTTCAGCTTTAATTCAGTGGGGTGAACAAAATGATTGCATAAAAATGTGAGGCAACTAAAGCATTTTTTGAACACAATCCCTTCATTTCAGGGGCTCAAAAGTAATTGGACAATTGACTCAAAGACTATTTCATGGGCAGGTGTGGTCAAGTCCGTCGTTATGTCATTATTAATTACGCAGATAAAAGGCCTGGAGTTGATTTGAGGTGTGGTGCTTGTATGTGGAAGATTTTGCTGTGAACAGACAACATGCGGTCAAACGAGCTCTCCATGCAGGTGACAGAAGCCATCCTTAAGCTGCGAACACAGAAAAAACCCATCTGAGAAATTGCTACAATATTACGAGTGGCAAAATTTACAGTTTGGTACATCCTGAGAAAGAAAGCAAGCACTGGTGAACTCAGCAACACAAAAAGACCTGGACGTCCATGGAAGACAACAGTGGTGGATGATCGCAGAATCATTTCCATGGTGAAGAGAAACCCCTTCACAACAGCCAACCAAGTGAACAACACTCTCCAGGAGGTAGGCGGGCGTATCGATATCCAAGTCTACTATAAAGAGAAGACTGCATGAAAGTAAATACAGAGGGTGCACTGCAAGGTGCCAGCCACTCATAAGCCTCAAGAATAGAAAGACTAGATTGGACTTTGCTAAAGAACATCTAAAAAAGCCAGCACAGTTCTGGAAAAACATTCTTTGGACAGATGAAACCAAGATCAACCTCTACCAGAATGATGGCAAGAAAAAAATATGGAGAAGGCATGGAACAGCTCATTATCCAAAGCAAACCACATCATCTGTAAAACACGGTGGAGGGAGGCAGTGTGATGGCTGCTAGTGGCACTGGGACACTAGTGTTTATTGATGATGTGACACAGGACAGAAGCAGCCGAATGAATTCTGAGGTGTTCAGAGACATACTGTCTGCTCAAATCCAGCTAAATGACGTCAAATTGATTCATGATACAGATGGACAATGACCCAAAACATACAGCCAAAGCAACCCAGGAGTTTATTAAAGCAAAGAAGTGGAAAATTCTTGAATGGCCAAGTCAGTCACCTGATCTTAACCCAACTGAGCAGGCATTTCACTTGTTGAAGACTAAACTTCAGACAGAAAGGCCCACAAACAAACAGCAACTGAAAGTAAAAGCAGTAAAGGCCTGGCAGAGCATTAAAAAGGAGGAAACCCAACATCTGGTGATGTCCAGGAGTTCAAGACTTCAGGCTGTCATTGCCAGCAGAGGGTTTTCAACCAAGTATTAGAAATGAACATTTGATTTCCAGTTATTTAATTTGTCCAATTACTTTTGAGCCCCTGAAATGAAGAAGGGATTGTGTTCAAAAAATGCTTTAGTTGCCTCACATTTTTATGTAATCGTTTTGTTCACCCCACTGAATTAAAGCTGAAAGTCTGCACTTCAACAGCATCTCAGTTGTTTCATTTAAAATTCATTGTGGTGATGTACAGAACCAAAATTAGAAAAAAGTTGTCTCTGTCCAAATATTTATGGACCTAACTGTATATATGCATATATATGTATGTGTATATACTCATATACTAGCCGACGCCTGCCGTAACATACAGCGGTGTAAGAATAGGAATGGAAAACGGTGAGAAAGGAATTCAGAAATCAAGAAGAAAGAAATACTTCTTGACAGATGCAGTGTGCATGTAGAATTTCCGGCCAAGCAGGATTACATGTAAAAATGATAAATAAATCAGGCTTTCCAAATTTACGTACTATGGCCATGGCATCCTGATAGTTTTGTTGCATGTATCTTGGACTTCCTGGAAATGTGGACGGTAATCTGATCATTTTGCCTACATGAATGTTGTTATTTTCAGCGTTTGCTTCTAGTGTGTCTAATAGTTCCATGCGCAGATCTTGTTGATGTAATCTGAGATAGTTGAGACGCGTGCGCTCTGTTTTAACATACGCATCTGCGACGTGCTGTTGGAATAGTTTGTCGCTGGAGTGCAAAATACTAAATATATTCCTCATTGCTAATCTGTACGCGTAAAATTGGCATTGAGTAAGCCTTATTCGCTTGGCGGTTGTTTTATCGGGAACATGTTGTAAATCTTTGTGCCAGCCAATGTCTCCGTAAGGGAATACAAGTGGGTAAACCATAGGATCGCAATTCATATTGAGTGTGGAAATCTGTTTACAGGAGTTGCCAATGGGATAGATGCAAATGTTCCTTTCGGCAGGCGGTTCACTATCGTCTCCGATGAAAATCGCTCCAACATCGGTGTGACATGTCAGGGCATTGTATCGTCGTAAATCCTGCCCAGGGTTTTCCTTGAAAACCATTTGTACAGATGCTGTTGGACTAGACTGAGCGATTTCATGCATGTGTTTGTATGATTTAGCGAAGGGGTTGATGGTTCTGAGCATGGAATCTAGCTGGAGAAGTCAATTTTCGCTACATGCAAAGTTTGCTTTATTTTGTAAGCGTACTTCAGTAGCTTGCACTGTGTCAAAAACATACAACTGTCCATATCCTGGAGAGGTAGAAGTGTTAGCGTATAGTGGAGAGATTTGGTGATAAATTTGCCCGTGTATTTTAAAACAGTATGGTCCGTGGCCAGGAGGTTGAGTTATCTGTGCACTCATGGAAGCAAACGCTAGAGAAGAGTTGTATTCTCGAATGTGTTCACAATCATTTTTAGCTTCTGATGTTTGCTGTGTGAGGAGCTGTTGTAAAGACACAGGTGGCTCCCGCAATAGTGGTAAAGCTACTTTACTGTTGTGGCAGCACCTCGAGTACTTGTTGGATGGATTACACTCACCAGGCCAGTATAGTGCATGACATGGAAGAGGACAGATAGGAATCGAGAAATGCCGTGTCGGCTGCGTGTGGGCGGGACTGGTTTTGAAGTGGAAGCAGGACGAACCAGAAGAGAAATATATATAAGAGATATCTATATAAATATATATATATATATATATATATATATATATATATATATATATATATATATATATATATATATATATATATACTGTATACACATATACATACACATATATACATATATATACATTGTAGCAATAGAGGTTGTTATCGACCTCTTGAACCCTCAGGTACCACGCCAAACACCAGGTAAAAGTGGAATACTTCTTCTTTTTATTATAAATACGTGCACTAAGCACCCTCCACTCCACACTACACATACAAAGCTCAATTCTCTAATTAATCAACACAATAATCTCAATCCTCCTCTCCCAGACACTTAGCCACCCTTCCTCCCAGCTCAGCTCAGTGTTCTGGTCTCCCAGAGTCCTTTATATAGTCCATGACCCAGAATGGTTTCTCTCTTCTGTCCATGTGACCACGAACACTTCCGGGTCGGATAAAAGCTCCTTTCTTCAACCCGGAAGCACGTTAGTTTCTCCTGTTCATGTGACCAGGACGTACTTCCAGGTTATAGGGCACATAGCACTCCCCAAGCCTCCCTACAGCAGCTCCTGGTGGTCCCCATGGCATTCAGCAGGGTTGTGCATACAAACTACAAGGTCCATAAGGCCCTGCTGGAATTCGGGGAACATCCATGCTGTTGGTAGGGCTCCATCTGGCGGCCTGGAGGTGTGGGCCGGAATATTTAGCCAGCCATCCATCACAACATATATATATATATATCTATAATAATAAAAGGCAAAGCCCTCACTGACTGATTCACTCACTCACTGACTGACTGACTCACTCATCACTAATTGTCCAACTTCCCGTGTAGGTGGAAGGCTGAAATTTGGCAGGCTCATTCCTTACAGCATACTTACAAAAGTTAGGCAGGTTTCATTTCGAAATTCAAAGCGTAACGGTCATAACTGGAACCTGTTTTTTGTCCATATACTCTAATGGAGGAGGCGGAGTCACGTATCGCGTCATCACGTATTACGCCTCCTACGTAATCACGTGAAGTGAAAACAAGGAAGAGATTTACAGCACGAGTCAAACGCGGGAACGAAGGTAAATGACGTTAATTGTTGAGTGTCTTTTAATACTGTGTAAGCATACATATTAACACATGTGCAATTAAACGTGTGCATTTACAGGGTGATTTCTCAGGCTTAAAAGCTCGCCTTTTATTCGCGAGATACAAGTTTAATGAGAAGACACAAGGTTTAAACGACAGTTTGGATCACTTTGTGACAGAGTTAAAATTGCTGTAGCGAGAAACTTTTAACTGCCGGGTCTTAGCTAACATTAAATAAACCCGTAGACATCGCAACATCACACAAGAGAGCCGCTCACGTGAAGTGACTGAATGCAGCAGGAGTGATCACTTCGATGAATCAAACCTATTCAAAAAACAAATAACACAATTGCAAACGTGCGAAAACAATATGAAACCGATTGTGGATTTGCGTACAGCCACTGAAACTTTGTGACGGCACGAGACTTCAGGTCACGTGTCTGCAAAAGAACCTCATTCAGGCAACTATTTTTTACTGGCGGTGGCTCAGGGGAGAGAGTTTTTATTCCTCGCATCCCCGTTATACCCTCTGATCTCCAATTTCAATTCAAACGCCTCCAATTTACACTAAGGCTCTGCTTTGCAATGACAATTAATAAGTCTCAGGGACAGACCCTACAAAAGGTTGACATTCATTTGATATATATATATATATATATATATATATATATATATATATATATATATATATATATATATATATATATATATATATATATATATACACATATATATGTCAATGTATCTATGTATATATGTATGTCTAGATATATGTACATATGTATATATATGTGTATATATGTGTAGATATGTATATATATATATATATGTGTATACATATGTAGATATGTAAATATATATATATATATATATATATATATATATATATATATATATATATATATATATATATATACATCATATATATGTGTGTGTGTGTATGTATATGTATATGTGTGTATATGTATGTGTATATATATAATATGTGTGATGTGTGTATATATATATATATATATATATATATGTAGATGTGTATATGTGTATATATATATATATATGTATATATGTGTATATGTACATATATGTTTATATATGTTTATTTGTGTGTGTGTATATTATATATATATATGACAGCAACACTCATAACAGTGACAACACAATTACATATGTATATATGTAGATATATGTGTGTGTATATATATGTTTACATAACCTCTTTAACACACTACTTCTCCGCTGCAAAGCGCGGGTATTTTGCTATATATATATATATATATATATATATATATATATATATATATATATATATATATATATATGTCAATGTATGTATGTATGTATATATGTATGTCTATGTTTATATATGGCAGCACGGTGGCGCAGTGGGTAGCGCTGCTGCCTCGCAGTTGGGTGATCTGGGGACCTGGGTTCGCTTTCCGGGTCCTCCCTGCGTGGAGTTTGCATGTTCTCCCCGTGTCTTCGTGGGTTTCCTCCCACAGTCCAAAGACATGCAGGTTAGGTGGATTGGCGATTCTAACTTGGCCCTAGTGTGTGCTTGGTGTGTGGGTGTGTTTGTGTGTGTCCTGCGGTGGGTTGGCACCCTGCCCAGGATTGTTTCCTGCCTTGTGCCCTGTGTTGGCTGGGATTGGCTCCAGCAGACCCCCGTGACCCTGTGTTCAGATTCAGTGGGTTGGAAAATGGATGGATGGATGGATGTTTATATATATATATGTGCATATGTATATATATATGT